>NC_133147.1:44796055-45096055 GCF_048418815.1 Hemitrygon akajei | reverse complement strand
CTTTAAATAATACCACCACTTGAACTGAGTGGAACTTTGGTGGATGGAAGAAAAAATAAGCTACATGCATTTCCAAGTAATTACTATGTGCTAGGTTCCTGAACTACACTTTATGTTGTGAGCACCGTGGTTCTGAGGAGTTGGCATGGCGCTTCTCTGCTGTTACACCTCAACCAGAATAGTTATGTAGACATACATAACACATTATACACAGAACAGAAAGCAATGTATACAGCTTCTACGAGTATACTCTTCAAATTTGCTTAAAAGCACAAGGTGCTAACTTGATATATACATCTGAATTTTACGTACCTTATGACTTAGAGCTGTTTGCAACCAGTTTTATGAGTGTGCTACTAAACTGATAGGTACTTTAAATAATACCACCACTTGAACTGAGTGGAACTTTGGTGGATGGAAGAAAAAATAAGCTACATGCATTTCCAACGTAATTAATATGTGCTAGGTTCCTGAACTACGCTTTATGTTGTGAAGACCGTGGTTCTGAGGAGTTGGCATGGCGCTTCTCTGCTGTTACACCTCAACCAGAATAGTTATGTAGACATACATAACACATTATACACAGAAAAGAAAGCAATGTATTCAGCCTTTTCTATGGACACTTCAAATTTGCATAAAAGCACAAGGTGCTAACTTGATATATACATCTGAATTTTACGTGCCTTATTACTTAGAGCTGTTTGCAACCAGTTTTATGAATGTGCTATTAAACTGATAGGTACTTTAAATAATACCACCCCTTCAACTGAGTGGAACTTTAGTGGATGGAAGAAAAGATAAGCTACATGCATTTCCAACGTAATTGCTATGTTCTAAGTTCCGGAACTCAGCTTTATTTTGTGAACTCCGTGGTTCTGAGGAGTTGGCATGCCGTTTCTCTGCTGTTGCAGATGAACGTGAATAGTTGAGTAGACATCCATAACACAAAATGGACAGAACAGTTAGTAATGCATTCAGCTCATTAGAGTGTGGACTTCAAATTTGCCCAGAAGTACTATGTGCTAACTTCAAATAAACCTTTGAATATACTTACCTTATGATTTAGAGTTGTCTACAACCAGTTTTGAGAGTGTGCTACTAACGTTTCGGAAGGTACTTTAACTAATATCTCCATTTGCACTGAATGGAACTTTACTGTCTCAAAGCAATAGTAAGCCAATGACAGTTCCAATGTATATGCTATGTGGTAGCTTCCGGAATTCAGCTTTATATTGAGTATTCCATGGTTGTGAGTAGTATCGATGCCGTTTCTCTGCAGTTACACCTCAACCAGAATAGTTATGTAGACATACATAACACATTATACACAGAACAGAAAGCAATCTATTCAGCCTTTACTATGGACACTTCAAATTTGCTTAAAAGCACAAGGTGCTAACTTTACATATACATCTGAATTTTACGTACATTATGACTTAGAGCTGTTTGCAACCAGTTTTATGAGTGTGCTACTAAACTGATAGGTACTTTAAATAATACCACCACTTGAACTGAGTGGAACTTTAGTGGATGGAAGAAAAAATAAGCTACATGCATTTCCAACGTAATTGTTATGTGCTAAGATCCGGAGCTCAGCTTTATTTTGTGAACTCCGTGGTTCTGAGGAGTTGGCATGCCGTTTCTCTGCTGTTGCAGATGAACGTGAATAGTTGAGTAGACATCCATAACACAAAATGGACAGAACAGTTAGTAATGCATTCAGCTCATTAGAGTGTTGACTTCAAATTTGCCCAGAAGTACTATGTGCTAACTTCAAATAAACCTTTGAATATACTTACCTTATGATTTAGAGTTGTCTACAACCAGTTTTGAGAGTGTGCTACTAACGTTTCGGAAGGTACTTTAACTAATATCTCCATTTGCACTGAATGGAACTTTACTGTCACAAAGCAATAGTAAGAAAATGACAGTTCCAATGTATATGCTATGTGGTAGATTCCGGAATTCAGCTTTATATTGAGTATTCCATGGTTGTGAGTAGTATCGATGCCGTTTCTCTGCAGTTACACCTCAACCAGAATAGTTATGTAGACATACATAACACATTATACACAGAACAGAAAGCAATGTATACAGCTTCTACGAGTATACTCTTCAAATTTGCTTAAAAGCACAAGGTGCTAACTTGATATATACATCTGAATTTTACGTACCTTATGACTTAGAGCTGTTTGCAACCAGTTTTATGAGTGTGCTACTAAACTGATAGGTACTTTAAATAATACCACCACTTGAACTGAGTGGAACTTTGGTGGATGGAAGAAAAAATAAGCTACATGCATTTCCAACGTAATTAATATGTGCTAGGTTCCTGAACTACGCTTTATGTTGTGAAGACCGTGGTTCTGAGGAGTTGGCATGGCGCTTCTCTGCTGTTACACCTCAACCAGAATAGTTATGTAGACATACATAACACATTATACACAGAAAAGAAAGCAATGTATTCAGCCTTTTCTATGGACACTTCAAATTTGCCTAAAAGCACAAGGTGCTAACTTGATATATACATCTGAATTTTACGTGCCTTATTACTTAGAGCTGTTTGCAACCAGTTTTATGAATGTGCTATTAAACTGATAAGTACTTTAAATAATACCACCCCTTCAACTGAGTGGAACTTTAGTGGATGGAAGAAAAGATAAGCTACATGCATTTCCAACGTAATTGCTATGTTCTAAGTTCCGGAACTCAGCTTTATTTTGTGAACTCCGTGGTTCTGAGGAGTTGGCATGCCGTTTCTCTGCTGTTGCAGATGAACGTGAATAGTTGAGTAGACATCCATAACACAAAATGGACAGAACAGTTAGTAATGCATTCAGCTCATTAGAGTGTGGACTTCAAATTTGCCCAGAAGTACTATGTGCTAACTTCAAATAAACCTTTGAATATACTTACCTTATGATTTAGAGTTGTCTACAACCAGTTTTGAGAGTGTGCTACTAACGTTTCGGAAGGTACTTTAACTAATATCTCCATTTGCACTGAATGGAACTTTACTGTCTCAAAGCAATAGTAAGCAAATGACAGTTCCAATGTATATGCTATGTGGTAGCTTCCGGAATTCAGCTTTATATTGAGTATTCCATGGTTGTGAGTAGTATCGATGCCGTTTCTCTGCTGTTGCACATGAACGTGAATAGTTGAGTAGACATCCATAACACAAAATGGACAGAACAGTTAGTAATACATTCAGCTCAGTATAGTGTTGACTTCAAATTTGCCCAGAATTACTATGTGCTAAATTCAAATAAACCTTTGAATATACTTACCTTATGATTTAGAGTTGTCTACAACCAGTTTTGAGAGTGTGCTACTAACGATTCGGAAGGTACTTTAACTAATATCTCCATTTGCACTGAATGGAACTTTACTGTCTCAAAGCAATAGTAAGCCAATGACAGTTCCAATGTATATGCTATGTGGTAGCTTCCGGAATTCAGCTTTATATTGAGCGTTCCATGGTTGTGAGTAGTATCGATGCCGTTTCTCTGCAGTTACACCTCAACCAGAATAGTTATGTAGACATACATAACACATTATACACTGAACAGAAAGCAATGTATTCAGCCTTTACTATGGATACTTCATATTTGCTTAAAAGCACAAGGTGCTAACTTGATATATACATCTGAATTTTACGTCCCTTATGACTTAGAGCTGTTTGCAACCAGTTTTATGAGTGTGCTACTAAACTGATAGGTACTTTAAATAATACCACCACTTGAACTGAGTGGAACTTTGGTGGATGGAAGAAAAAATAAGCTACATGCATTTCCAAGTAATTACTATGTACTAGGTTCCTGAACTACGCTTTATGTTGTGAGCACCGTGGTTCTGAGGAGTTGGCATGGCGCTTCTCTGCAGTTACACCTCAACCAGAATAGTTATGTAGACATACATAACACATTATACACAGAACAGAAAACAATGTATACAGCTTCTACGAGTATACTCTTCAAATTTGCTTAAAAGCACAAGGTGCTAACTTGATATATACATCTGAATTTTACGTACCTTATGACTTAGAGCTGTTTGCAACTAGTTTTATGAGTGTGCTACTAAACTGATAGGTTCTTTAAATAATAACACCACTTGAACTGAGTGGAACTTTGGTGGATGGAAGAAAAAATAAGCTACATGCATTTCCAACGTAATTACTATGTGCTAGGTTCCTGAACTACGCTTTATGTTGTGAACACCGTGGTTCTGAGGAGTTGGCATGGCGCTTCTCTGCTGTTACACCTCAACCAGAATAGTTATGTAGACATACATAACACATTATACACAGAAAAGAAAGCAATGTATTCAGCCTTTTCTATGGACACTTCAAATTTGCCTAAAAGCACAAGGTGCTAACTTGATATATACATCTGAATTTTACGTGCCTTATTACTTAGAGCTGTTTGCAACCAGTTTTATGAGTGTGCTATTAAACTGATAGGAACTTTAAATAATACCACCCCTTGAACTGAGAGGAACCTTAGTGGATGGAAGAAAGAATAAGCTACATGCATTTCCAACGTAATTGCTATGTGATAAGTTCCGGAACTCAGCTTTATTTTGTGAACTCCGTGGTTCTGAGGAGATGGCATGCCGTTGCTCTGCTGTTGCACATGAACGTGAATAGTTGAGTAGACATCCATAACACAAAATGGACAGAACAGTTAGTAATACATTCAGCTCAGTATAGTGTTGACTTCAAATTTGCCCAGAATTACTATGTGCTAAATTCAAATAAACCTTTGAATATACTTACCTTAAGATTTAGAGTTGTCTACAACCAGTTTTGAGAGTGTGCTACTAACGATTCGGAAGGTACTTTAACTAATATCTCCATTTGCACTGAATGGAACTTTACTGTCTCAAAGCAATAGTAAGCCAATGACAGTTCCAATGTATATGCTATGTGGTAGCTTCCGGAATTCAGCTTTATATTGAGCGTTCCATGGTTGTGAGTAGTATCGATGCCGTTTCTCTGCAGTTACACCTCAACCAGAATAGTTATGTAGACATACATAACACATTATACACTGAACAGAAAGCAATGTATTCAGCTTTACTATGGATACTTCATATTTGCTTAAAAGCACAAGGTGCTAACTTGATATATACATCTGAATTTTACATACCTTATGACAGAGCTGTTTGCAACCAGTTTTATGAGTGTGCTATTAAACTGATAGGTACTTTAAATAATACCACCCCTTGAACTGAGTGGAACTTTAGTGGATGGAAGAAAAAATAAGCTACATGCATTTCCAACGTAATTGCTATGTTCTAAGTTTTGGAACTCAGCTTTATTTTGTGAACTCCGTGGTTCTGAGGAGTTGGCATGCCGTTTCTCTGCTGTTGCAGATGAACGTGAATAGTTGAGTAGACATCCATAACACAAAATGGACAGAACAGTTAGTAATGCATTCAGCTCATTAGAGTGTTGACTTCAAATTTGCCCAGAAGTACTATGTGCTAACTTCAAATAAACCTTTGAATATACTTACCTTATGATTTAGAGTTGTCTACAACCAGTTTTGAGAGTGTGCTACTAACGTTTCGGAAGGTACTTTAACTAATATCTCCATTTGCACTGAATGGAACTTTACTGTCTCAAAGCAATAGTAAGCAAATGACAGTTCCAATGTATATGCTATGTGGTAGCTTCCGGAATTCAGCTTTATATTGAGTATTCCATGGTTGTGAGTAGTATCGATGCAGTTTCTCTGCTGTTGCACATGAACGTGAATAGTTGAGTAGACATCCATAACACAAAATGGACAGAACAGTTAGTAATACATTCAGCTCAGTATAGTGTTGACTTCAAATTTGCCCAGAATTACTATGTGCTAAATTCAAATAAACCTTTGAATATACTTACCTTAAGATTTAGAGTTGTCTACAACCAGTTTTGAGAGTGTGCTACTAACGATTCGGAAGGTACTTTAACTAATATCTCCATTTGCACTGAATGGAACTTTACTGTCTCAAAGCAATAGTAAGCCAATGACAGTTCCAATGTATATGCTATGTGGTAGCTTCCGGAATTCAGCTTTATATTGAGCGTTCCATGGTTGTGAGTAGTATCGATGCCGTTTCTCTGCAGTTACACCTCAACCAGAATAGTTATGTAGACATACATAACACATTATACACTGAACAGAAAGCAATGTATTCAGCTTTACTATGGATACTTCATATTTGCTTAAAAGCACAAGGTGCTAACTTGATATATACATCTGAATTTTACATACCTTATGACTTAGAGCTGTTTGCAACCAGTTTTATGAGTGTGCTATTAAACTGATAGGTACTTTAAATAATACCACCCCTTGAACTGAGTGGAACTTTAGTGGATGGAAGAAAAAATAAGCTACATGCATTTCCAACGTAATTGCTATGTTCTAAGTTCCGGAACTCAGCTTTATTTTGTGAACTCCGTGGTTCTGAGGAGTTGGCATGCCGTTTCTCTGCTGTTGCAGATGAACGTGAATAGTTGAGTAGACATCCATAACACAAAATGGACAGAACAGTTAGTAATGCATTCAGCTCATTAGAGTGTGGACTTCAAATTTGCCCAGAAGTACTATGTGCTAACTTCAAATAAACCTTTGAATATACTTACCTTATGATTTAGAGTTGTCTACAACCAGTTTTGAGAGTGTGCTACTAACGTTTCGGAAGGTACTTTAACTAATATCTCCATTTGCACTGAATGGAACTTTACTGTCTCAAAGCAATAGTAAGCAAATGACAGTTCCAATGTATATGCTATGTGGTAGCTTCCGGAATTCAGCTTTATATTGAGTATTCCATGGTTGTGAGTAGTATCGATGCCGTTTCTCTGCTGTTGCACATGAACGTGAATAGTTGAGTAGACATCCATAACACAAAATGGACAGAACAGTTAGTAATACATTCAGCTCAGTATAGTGTTGACTTCAAATTTGCCCAGAATTACTATGTGCTAAATTCAAATAAACCTTTGAATATACTTACCTTATGATTTAGAGTTGTCTACAACCAGTTTTGAGAGTGTGCTACTAACGATTCGGAAGGTACTTTAACTAATATCTCCATTTGCACTGAATGGAACTTTACTGTCTCAAAGCAATAGTAAGCCAATGACAGTTCCAATGTATATGCTATGTGGTAGCTTCCGGAATTCAGCTTTATATTGAGTATTCCATGGTTGTGAGTAGTATCGATGCCGTTTCTCTGCAGTTACACCTCAACCAGAATAGTTATGTAGACATACATAACACATTATACACAGAACAGAAAGCAATCTATTCAGCCTTTACTATGGACACTTCAAATTTGCTTAAAAGCACAAGGTGCTAACTTTACATATACATCTGAATTTTACGTACATTATGACTTAGAGCTGTTTGCAACCAGTTTTATGAGTGTGCTACTAAACTGATAGGTACTTTAAATAATACCACCACTTGAACTGAGTGGAACTTTAGTGGATGGAAGAAAAAATAAGCTACATGCATTTCCAACGTAATTGTTATGTGCTAAGATCCGGAGCTCAGCTTTATTTTGTGAACTCCGTGGTTCTGAGGAGTTGGCATGCCGTTTCTCTGCTGTTGCAGATGAACGTGAATAGTTGAGTAGACATCCATAACACAAAATGGACAGAACAGTTAGTAATGCATTCAGCTCATTAGAGTGTTGACTTCAAATTTGCCCAGAAGTACTATGTGCTAACTTCAAATAAACCTTTGAATATACTTACCTTATGATTTAGAGTTGTCTACAACCAGTTTTGAGAGTGTGCTACTAACGTTTCGGAAGGTACTTTAACTAATATCTCCATTTGCACTGAATGGAACTTTACTGTCTCAAAGCAATAGTAAGCAAATGACAGTTCCAATGTATATGCTATGTGGTAGCTTCCGGAATTCAGCTTTATATTGAGTATTCCATGGTTGTGAGTAGTATCGATGCCGTTTCTCTGCTGTTGCACATGAACGTGAATAGTTGAGTAGACATCCATAACACAAAATGGACAGAACAGTTAGTAATACATTCAGCTCAGTATAGTGTTGACTTCAAATTTGCCCAGAATTACTATGTGCTAAATTCAAATAAACCTTTGAATATACTTACCTTATGATTTAGAGTTGTCTACAACCAGTTTTGAGAGTGTGCTACTAACGATTCGGAAGGTACTTTAACTAATATCTCCATTTGCACTGAATGGAACTTTACTGTCTCAAAGCAATAGTAAGCCAATGACAGTTCCAATGTATATGCTATGTGGTAGCTTCCGGAATTCAGCTTTATATTGAGTATTCCATGGTTGTGAGTAGTATCGATGCCGTTTCTCTGCAGTTACACCTCAACCAGAATAGTTATGTAGACATACATAACACATTATACACAGAACAGAAAGCAATCTATTCAGCCTTTACTATGGACACTTCAAATTTGCTTAAAAGCACAAGGTGCTAACTTTACATATACATCTGAATTTTACGTACATTATGACTTAGAGCTGTTTGCAACCAGTTTTATGAGTGTGCTACTAAACTGATAGGTACTTTAAATAATACCACCACTTGAACTGAGTGGAACTTTAGTGGATGGAAGAAAAAATAAGCTACATGCATTTCCAACGTAATTGTTATGTGCTAAGATCCGGAGCTCAGCTTTATTTTGTGAACTCCGTGGTTCTGAGGAGTTGGCATGCCGTTTCTCTGCTGTTGCAGATGAACGTGAATAGTTGAGTAGACATCCATAACACAAAATGGACAGAACAGTTAGTAATGCATTCAGCTCATTAGAGTGTTGACTTCAAATTTGCCCAGAAGTACTATGTGCTAACTTCAAATAAACCTTTGAATATACTTACCTTATGATTTAGAGTTGTCTACAACCAGTTTTGAGAGTGTGCTACTAACGTTTCGGAAGGTACTTTAACTAATATCTCCATTTGCACTGAATGGAACTTTACTGTCACAAAGCAATAGTAAGAAAATGACAGTTCCAATGTATATGCTATGTGGTAGATTCCGGAATTCAGCTTTATATTGAGTATTCCATGGTTGTGAGTAGTATCGATGCCGTTTCTCTGCAGTTACACCTCAACCAGAATAGTTATGTAGACATACATAACACATGATACACAGAACAGAAAGCAATGTATACAGCTTCTACGAGTATACTCTTCAAATTTGCTTAAAAGCACAAGGTGCTAACTTGATATATACATCTGAATTTTACGTACCTTATGACTTAGAGCTGTTTGCAACCAGTTTTATGAGTGTGCTACTAAACTGATAGGTACTTTAAATAATACCACCACTTGAACTGAGTGGAACTTTGGTGGATGGAAGAAAAAATAAGCTACATGCATTTCCAAGTAATTACTATGTGCTAGGTTCCTGAACTACACTTTATGTTGTGAGCACCGTGGTTCTGAGGAGTTGGCATGGCGCTTCTCTGCTGTTACACCTCAACCAGAATAGTTATGTAGACATACATAACACATTATACACAGAACAGAAAGCAATGTATACAGCTTCTACGAGTATACTCTTCAAATTTGCTTAAAAGCACAAGGTGCTAACTTGATATATACATCTGAATTTTACGTACCTTATGACTTAGAGCTGTTTGCAACCAGTTTTATGAGTGTGCTACTAAACTGATAGGTACTTTAAATAATACCACCACTTGAACTGAGTGGAACTTTGGTGGATGGAAGAAAAAATAAGCTACATGCATTTCCAACGTAATTAATATGTGCTAGGTTCCTGAACTACGCTTTATGTTGTGAAGACCGTGGTTCTGAGGAGTTGGCATGGCGCTTCTCTGCTGTTACACCTCAACCAGAATAGTTATGTAGACATACATAACACATTATACACAGAAAAGAAAGCAATGTATTCAGCCTTTTCTATGGACACTTCAAATTTGCCTAAAAGCACAAGGTGCTAACTTGATATATACATCTGAATTTTACGTGCCTTATTACTTAGAGCTGTTTGCAACCAGTTTTATGAATGTGCTATTAAACTGATAAGTACTTTAAATAATACCACCCCTTCAACTGAGTGGAACTTTAGTGGATGGAAGAAAAGATAAGCTACATGCATTTCCAACGTAATTGCTATGTTCTAAGTTCCGGAACTCAGCTTTATTTTGTGAACTCCGTGGTTCTGAGGAGTTGGCATGCCGTTTCTCTGCTGTTGCAGATGAACGTGAATAGTTGAGTAGACATCCATAACACAAAATGGACAGAACAGTTAGTAATGCATTCAGCTCATTAGAGTGTGGACTTCAAATTTGCCCAGAAGTACTATGTGCTAACTTCAAATAAACCTTTGAATATACTTACCTTATGATTTAGAGTTGTCTACAACCAGTTTTGAGAGTGTGCTACTAACGTTTCGGAAGGTACTTTAACTAATATCTCCATTTGCACTGAATGGAACTTTACTGTCTCAAAGCAATAGTAAGCAAATGACAGTTCCAATGTATATGCTATGTGGTAGCTTCCGGAATTCAGCTTTATATTGAGCGTTCCATGGTTGTGAGTAGTATCGATGCCGTTTCTCTGCAGTTACACCTCAACCAGAATAGTTATGTAGACATACATAACACATTATACACTGAACAGAAAGCAATGTATTCAGCCTTTACTATGGATACTTCATATTTGCTTAAAAGCACAAGGTGCTAACTTGATATATACATCTGAATTTTACGTCCCTTATGACTTAGAGCTGTTTGCAACCAGTTTTATGAGTGTGCTACTAAACTGATAGGTACTTTAAATAATACCACCACTTGAACTGAGTGGAACTTTGGTGGATGGAAGAAAAAATAAGCTACATGCATTTCCAAGTAATTACTATGTACTAGGTTCCTGAACTACGCTTTATGTTGTGAGCACCGTGGTTCTGAGGAGTTGGCATGGCGCTTCTCTGCAGTTACACCTCAACCAGAATAGTTATGTAGACATACATAACACATTATACACAGAACAGAAAACAATGTATACAGCTTCTACGAGTATACTCTTCAAATTTGCTTAAAAGCACAAGGTGCTAACTTGATATATACATCTGAATTTTACGTACCTTATGACTTAGAGCTGTTTGCAACCAGTTTTATGAGTGTGCTACTAAACTGATAGGTTCTTTAAATAATAACACCACTTGAACTGAGTGGAACTTTGGTGGATGGAAGAAAAAATAAGCTACATGCATTTCCAACGTAATTACTATGTGCTAGGTTCCTGAACTACGCTTTATGTTGTGAACACCGTGGTTCTGAGGAGTTGGCATGGCGCTTCTCTGCTGTTACACCTCAACCAGAATAGTTATGTAGACATACATAACACATTATACACAGAAAAGAAAGCAATGTATTCAGCCTTTTCTATGGACACTTCAAATTTGCCTAAAAGCACAAGGTGCTAACTTGATATATACATCTGAATTTTACGTGCCTTATTACTTAGAGCTGTTTGCAACCAGTTTTATGAGTGTGCTATTAAACTGATAGGAACTTTAAATAATACCACCCCTTGAACTGAGAGGAACCTTAGTGGATGGAAGAAAGAATAAGCTACATGCATTTCCAACGTAATTGCTATGTGATAAGTTCCGGAACTCAGCTTTATTTTGTGAACTCCGTGGTTCTGAGGAGATGGCATGCCGTTGCTCTGCTGTTGCACATGAACGTGAATAGTTGAGTAGACATCCATAACACAAAATGGACAGAACAGTTAGTAATACATTCAGCTCAGTATAGTGTTGACTTCAAATTTGCCCAGAATTACTATGTGCTAAATTCAAATAAACCTTTGAATATACTTACCTTAAGATTTAGAGTTGTCTACAACCAGTTTTGAGAGTGTGCTACTAACGATTCGGAAGGTACTTTAACTAATATCTCCATTTGCACTGAATGGAACTTTACTGTCTCAAAGCAATAGTAAGCCAATGACAGTTCCAATGTATATGCTATGTGGTAGCTTCCGGAATTCAGCTTTATATTGAGCGTTCCATGGTTGTGAGTAGTATCGATGCCGTTTCTCTGCAGTTACACCTCAACCAGAATAGTTATGTAGACATACATAACACATTATACACTGAACAGAAAGCAATGTATTCAGCCTTTACTATGGATACTTCATATTTGCTTAAAAGCACAAGGTGCTAACTTGATATATACATCTGAATTTTACGTCCCTTATGACTTAGAGCTGTTTGCAACCAGTTTTATGAGTGTGCTACTAAACTGATAGGTACTTTAAATAATACCACCACTTGAACTGAGTGGAACTTTGGTGGATGGAAGAAAAAATAAGCTACATGCATTTCCAAGTAATTACTATGTACTAGGTTCCTGAACTACGCTTTATGTTGTGAGCACCGTGGTTCTGAGGAGTTGGCATGGCGCTTCTCTGCAGTTACACCTCAACCAGAATAGTTATGTAGACATACATAACACATTATACACAGAACAGAAAACAATGTATACAGCTTCTACGAGTATACTCTTCAAATTTGCTTAAAAGCACAAGGTGCTAACTTGATATATACATCTGAATTTTACGTACCTTATGACTTAGAGCTGTTTGCAACCAGTTTTATGAGTGTGCTACTAAACTGATAGGTTCTTTAAATAATAACACCACTTGAACTGAGTGGAACTTTGGTGGATGGAAGAAAAAATAAGCTACATGCATTTCCAACGTAATTACTATGTGCTAGGTTCCTGAACTACGCTTTATGTTGTGAACACCGTGGTTCTGAGGAGTTGGCATGGCGCTTCTCTGCTGTTACACCTCAACCAGAATAGTTATGTAGACATACATAACACATTATACACAGAAAAGAAAGCAATGTATTCAGCCTTTTCTATGGACACTTCAAATTTGCCTAAAAGCACAAGGTGCTAACTTGATATATACATCTGAATTTTACGTGCCTTATTACTTAGAGCTGTTTGCAACCAGTTTTATGAGTGTGCTATTAAACTGATAGGAACTTTAAATAATACCACCCCTTGAACTGAGAGGAACCTTAGTGGATGGAAGAAAGAATAAGCTACATGCATTTCCAACGTAATTGCTATGTGATAAGTTCCGGAACTCAGCTTTATTTTGTGAACTCCGTGGTTCTGAGGAGATGGCATGCCGTTGCTCTGCTGTTGCACATGAACGTGAATAGTTGAGTAGACATCCATAACACAAAATGGACAGAACAGTTAGTAATACATTCAGCTCAGTATAGTGTTGACTTCAAATTTGCCCAGAATTACTATGTGCTAAATTCAAATAAACCTTTGAATATACTTACCTTAAGATTTAGAGTTGTCTACAACCAGTTTTGAGAGTGTGCTACTAACGATTCGGAAGGTACTTTAACTAATATCTCCATTTGCACTGAATGGAACTTTACTGTCTCAAAGCAATAGTAAGCCAATGACAGTTCCAATGTATATGCTATGTGGTAGCTTCCGGAATTCAGCTTTATATTGAGCGTTCCATGGTTGTGAGTAGTATCGATGCCGTTTCTCTGCAGTTACACCTCAACCAGAATAGTTATGTAGACATACATAACACATTATACACTGAACAGAAAGCAATGTATTCAGCCTTTACTATGGATACTTCATATTTGCTTAAAAGCACAAGGTGCTAACTTGATATATACATCTGAATTTTACGTCCCTTATGACTTAGAGCTGTTTGCAACCAGTTTTATGAGTGTGCTACTAAACTGATAGGTACTTTAAATAATACCACCACTTGAACTGTGGAACTTTGGTGGATGGAAGAAAAAATAAGCTACATGCATTTCCAAGTAATTACTATGTACTAGGTTCCTGAACTACGCTTTATGTTGTGAGCACCGTGGTTCTGAGGAGTTGGCATGGCGCTTCTCTGCAGTTACACCTCAACCAGAATAGTTATGTAGACATACATAACACATTATACACAGAACAGAAAACAATGTATACAGCTTCTACGAGTATACTCTTCAAATTTGCTTAAAAGCACAAGGTGCTAACTTGATATATACATCTGAATTTTACGTACCTTATGACTTAGAGCTGTTTGCAACCAGTTTTATGAGTGTGCTACTAAACTGATAGGTTCTTTAAATAATAACACCACTTGAACTGAGTGGAACTTTGGTGGATGGAAGAAAAAATAAGCTACATGCATTTCCAACGTAATTACTATGTGCTAGGTTCCTGAACTACGCTTTATGTTGTGAACACCGTGGTTCTGAGGAGTTGGCATGGCGCTTCTCTGCTGTTACACCTCAACCAGAATAGTTATGTAGACATACATAACACATTATACACAGAAAAGAAAGCAATGTATTCAGCCTTTTCTATGGACACTTCAAATTTGCCTAAAAGCACAAGGTGCTAACTTGATATATACATCTGAATTTTACGTGCCTTATTACTTAGAGCTGTTTGCAACCAGTTTTATGAGTGTGCTATTAAACTGATAGGAACTTTAAATAATACCACCCCTTGAACTGAGAGGAACCTTAGTGGATGGAAGAAAGAATAAGCTACATGCATTTCCAACGTAATTGCTATGTGATAAGTTCCGGAACTCAGCTTTATTTTGTGAACTCCGTGGTTCTGAGGAGATGGCATGCCGTTGCTCTGCTGTTGCACATGAACGTGAATAGTTGAGTAGACATCCATAACACAAAATGGACAGAACAGTTAGTAATACATTCAGCTCAGTATAGTGTTGACTTCAAATTTGCCCAGAATTACTATGTGCTAAATTCAAATAAACCTTTGAATATACTTACCTTAAGATTTAGAGTTGTCTACAACCAGTTTTGAGAGTGTGCTACTAACGATTCGGAAGGTACTTTAACTAATATCTCCATTTGCACTGAATGGAACTTTACTGTCTCAAAGCAATAGTAAGCCAATGACAGTTCCAATGTATATGCTATGTGGTAGCTTCCGGAATTCAGCTTTATATTGAGCGTTCCATGGTTGTGAGTAGTATCGATGCCGTTTCTCTGCAGTTACACCTCAACCAGAATAGTTATGTAGACATACATAACACATTATACACTGAACAGAAAGCAATGTATTCAGCTTTACTATGGATACTTCATATTTGCTTAAAAGCACAAGGTGCTAACTTGATATATACATCTGAATTTTACATACCTTATGACAGAGCTGTTTGCAACCAGTTTTATGAGTGTGCTATTAAACTGATAGGTACTTTAAATAATACCACCCCTTGAACTGAGTGGAACTTTAGTGGATGGAAGAAAAAATAAGCTACATGCATTTCCAACGTAATTGCTATGTTCTAAGTTCCGGAACTCAGCTTTATTTTGTGAACTCCGTGGTTCTGAGGAGTTGGCATGCCGTTTCTCTGCTGTTGCAGATGAACGTGAATAGTTGAGTAGACATCCATAACACAAAATGGACAGAACAGTTAGTAATGCATTCAGCTCATTAGAGTGTTGACTTCAAATTTGCCCAGAAGTACTATGTGCTAACTTCAAATAAACCTTTGAATATACTTACCTTATGATTTAGAGTTGTCTACAACCAGTTTTGAGAGT
Organism: Hemitrygon akajei; assembly: GCF_048418815.1. Lineage (NCBI taxonomy): Eukaryota > Metazoa > Chordata > Chondrichthyes > Myliobatiformes > Dasyatidae > Hemitrygon > Hemitrygon akajei. The sequence continues at coordinate 45,080,453 of NC_133147.1, read as the reverse complement.
GTGCTACTAACGTTTCGGAAGGTACTTTAACTAATATCTCCATTTGCACTGAATGGAACTTTACTGTCTCAAAGCAATAGTAAGCCAATGACAGTTCCAATGTATATGCTATGTGGTAGCTTCCGGAATTCAGCTTTATATTGAGCGTTCCATGGTTGTGAGTAGTATCGATGCCGTTTCTCTGCAGTTACACCTCAACCAGAATAGTTATGTAGACATACATAACACATTATACACTGAACAGAAAGCAATGTATTCAGCTTTACTATGGATACTTCATATTTGCTTAAAAGCACAAGGTGCTAACTTGATATATACATCTGAATTTTACATACCTTATGACTTAGAGCTGTTTGCAACCAGTTTTATGAGTGTGCTATTAAACTGATAGGTACTTTAAATAATACCACCCCTTGAACTGAGTGGAACTTTAGTGGATGGAAGAAAAAATAAGCTACATGCATTTCCAACGTAATTGCTATGTTCTAAGTTCCGGAACTCAGCTTTATTTTGTGAACTCCGTGGTTCTGAGGAGTTGGCATGCCGTTTCTCTGCTGTTGCAGATGAACGTGAATAGTTGAGTAGACATCCATAACACAAAATGGACAGAACAGTTAGTAATGCATTCAGCTCATTAGAGTGTGGACTTCAAATTTGCCCAGAAGTACTATGTGCTAACTTCAAATAAACCTTTGAATATACTTACCTTATGATTTAGAGTTGTCTACAACCAGTTTTGAGAGTGTGCTACTAACGTTTCGGAAGGTACTTTAACTAATATCTCCATTTGCACTGAATGGAACTTTACTGTCTCAAAGCAATAGTAAGCAAATGACAGTTCCAATGTATATGCTATGTGGTAGCTTCCGGAATTCAGCTTTATATTGAGTATTCCATGGTTGTGAGTAGTATCGATGCCGTTTCTCTGCTGTTGCACATGAACGTGAATAGTTGAGTAGACATCCATAACACAAAATGGACAGAACAGTTAGTAATACATTCAGCTCAGTATAGTGTTGACTTCAAATTTGCCCAGAATTACTATGTGCTAAATTCAAATAAACCTTTGAATATACTTACCTTAAGATTTAGAGTTGTCTACAACCAGTTTTGAGAGTGTGCTACTAACGATTCGGAAGGTACTTTAACTAATATCTCCATTTGCACTGAATGGAACTTTACTGTCTCAAAGCAATAGTAAGCCAATGACAGTTCCAATGTATATGCTATGTGGTAGCTTCCGGAATTCAGCTTTATATTGAGCGTTCCATGGTTGTGAGTAGTATCGATGCCGTTTCTCTGCAGTTACACCTCAACCAGAATAGTTATGTAGACATACATAACACATTATACACTGAACAGAAAGCAATGTATTCAGCTTTACTATGGATACTTCATATTTGCTTAAAAGCACAAGGTGCTAACTTGATATATACATCTGAATTTTACATACCTTATGACTTAGAGCTGTTTGCAACCAGTTTTATGAGTGTGCTATTAAACTGATAGGTACTTTAAATAATACCACCCCTTGAACTGAGTGGAACTTTAGTGGATGGAAGAAAAAATAAGCTACATGCATTTCCAACGTAATTGCTATGTTCTAAGTTCCGGAACTCAGCTTTATTTTGTGAACTCCGTGGTTCTGAGGAGTTGGCATGCCGTTTCTCTGCTGTTGCAGATGAACGTGAATAGTTGAGTAGACATCCATAACACAAAATGGACAGAACAGTTAGTAATGCATTCAGCTCATTAGAGTGTGGACTTCAAATTTGCCCAGAAGTACTATGTGCTAACTTCAAATAAACCTTTGAATATACTTACCTTATGATTTAGAGTTGTCTACAACCAGTTTTGAGAGTGTGCTACTAACGTTTCGGAAGGTACTTTAACTAATATCTCCATTTGCACTGAATGGAACTTTACTGTCTCAAAGCAATAGTAAGCAAATGACAGTTCCAATGTATATGCTATGTGGTAGCTTCCGGAATTCAGCTTTATATTGAGTATTCCATGGTTGTGAGTAGTATCGATGCCGTTTCTCTGCTGTTGCACATGAACGTGAATAGTTGAGTAGACATCCATAACAAAAAATGGACAGAACAGTTAGTAATACATTCAGCTCAGTATAGTGTTGACTTCAAATTTGCCCAGAATTACTATGTGCTAAATTCAAATAAACCTTTGAATATACTTACCTTATGATTTAGAGTTGTCTACAACCAGTTTTGAGAGTGTGCTACTAACGATTCGGAAGGTACTTTAACTAATATCTCCATTTGCTCTGAATGGAACTTTACTGTCTCAAAGCAATAGTAAGCCAATGACAGTTCCAATGTATATGCTATGTGGTAGCTTCCGGAATTCAGCTTTATATTGAGTATTCCATGGTTGTGAGTAGTATCGATGCCGTTTCTCTGCAGTTACACCTCAACCAGAATAGTTATGTAGACATACATAACACATTATACACAGAACAGAAAGCAATCTATTCAGCCTTTACTATGGACACTTCAAATTTGCTTAAAAGCACAAGGTGCTAACTTTACATATACATCTGAATTTTACGTACATTATGACTTAGAGCTGTTTGCAACCAGTTTTATGAGTGTGCTACTAAACTGATAGGTACTTTAAATAATACCACCACTTGAACTGAGTGGAACTTTGGTGGATGGAAGAAAAAATAAGCTACATGCATTTCCAACGTAATTAATATGTGCTAGGTTCCTGAACTACGCTTTATGTTGTGAAGACCGTGGTTCTGAGGAGTTGGCATGGCGCTTCTCTGCTGTTACACCTCAACCAGAATAGTTATGTAGACATACATAACACATTATACACAGAACAGAAAGCAATGTATACAGCTTCTACGAGTATACTCTTCAAATTTGCTTAAAAGCACAAGGTGCTAACTTGATATATACATCTGAATTTTACGTACCTTATGACTTAGAGCTGTTTGCAACCAGTTTTATGAGTGTGCTACTAAACTGATAGGTACTTTAAATAATACCACCACTTGAACTGAGTGGAACTTTGGTGGATGGAAGAAAAAATAAGCTACATGCATTTCCAACGTAATTAATATGTGCTAGGTTCCTGAACTACGCTTTATGTTGTGAAGACCGTGGTTCTGAGGAGTTGGCATGGCGCTTCTCTGCTGTTACACCTCAACCAGAATAGTTATGTAGACATACATAACACATTATACACAGAAAAGAAAGCAATGTATTCAGCCTTTTCTATGGACACTTCAAATTTGCCTAAAAGCACAAGGTGCTAACTTGATATATACATCTGAATTTTACGTGCCTTATTACTTAGAGCTGTTTGCAACCAGTTTTATGAATGTGCTATTAAACTGATAAGTACTTTAAATAATACCACCCCTTCAACTGAGTGGAACTTTAGTGGATGGAAGAAAAGATAAGCTACATGCATTTCCAACGTAATTGCTATGTTCTAAGTTCCGGAACTCAGCTTTATTTTGTGAACTCCGTGGTTCTGAGGAGTTGGCATGCCGTTTCTCTGCTGTTGCAGATGAACGTGAATAGTTGAGTAGACATCCATAACACAAAATGGACAGAACAGTTAGTAATGCATTCAGCTCATTAGAGTGTGGACTTCAAATTTGCCCAGAAGTACTATGTGCTAACTTCAAATAAACCTTTGAATATACTTACCTTATGATTTAGAGTTGTCTACAACCAGTTTTGAGAGTGTGCTACTAACGTTTCGGAAGGTACTTTAACTAATATCTCCATTTGCACTGAATGGAACTTTACTGTCTCAAAGCAATAGTAAGCAAATGACAGTTCCAATGTATATGCTATGTGGTAGCTTCCGGAATTCAGCTTTATATTGAGCGTTCCATGGTTGTGAGTAGTATCGATGCCGTTTCTCTGCAGTTACACCTCAACCAGAATAGTTATGTAGACATACATAACACATTATACACTGAACAGAAAGCAATGTATTCAGCCTTTACTATGGATACTTCATATTTGCTTAAAAGCACAAGGTGCTAACTTGATATATACATCTGAATTTTACGTCCCTTATGACTTAGAGCTGTTTGCAACCAGTTTTATGAGTGTGCTACTAAACTGATAGGTACTTTAAATAATACCACCACTTGAACTGAGTGGAACTTTGGTGGATGGAAGAAAAAATAAGCTACATGCATTTCCAAGTAATTACTATGTACTAGGTTCCTGAACTACGCTTTATGTTGTGAGCACCGTGGTTCTGAGGAGTTGGCATGGCGCTTCTCTGCAGTTACACCTCAACCAGAATAGTTATGTAGACATACATAACACATTATACACAGAACAGAAAACAATGTATACAGCTTCTACGAGTATACTCTTCAAATTTGCTTAAAAGCACAAGGTGCTAACTTGATATATACATCTGAATTTTACGTACCTTATGACTTAGAGCTGTTTGCAACCAGTTTTATGAGTGTGCTACTAAACTGATAGGTTCTTTAAATAATAACACCACTTGAACTGAGTGGAACTTTGGTGGATGGAAGAAAAAATAAGCTACATGCATTTCCAACGTAATTACTATGTGCTAGGTTCCTGAACTACGCTTTATGTTGTGAACACCGTGGTTCTGAGGAGTTGGCATGGCGCTTCTCTGCTGTTACACCTCAACCAGAATAGTTATGTAGACATACATAACACATTATACACAGAAAAGAAAGCAATGTATTCAGCCTTTTCTATGGACACTTCAAATTTGCCTAAAAGCACAAGGTGCTAACTTGATATATACATCTGAATTTTACGTGCCTTATTACTTAGAGCTGTTTGCAACCAGTTTTATGAGTGTGCTATTAAACTGATAGGAACTTTAAATAATACCACCCCTTGAACTGAGAGGAACCTTAGTGGATGGAAGAAAGAATAAGCTACATGCATTTCCAACGTAATTGCTATGTGATAAGTTCCGGAACTCAGCTTTATTTTGTGAACTCCGTGGTTCTGAGGAGATGGCATGCCGTTGCTCTGCTGTTGCACATGAACGTGAATAGTTGAGTAGACATCCATAACACAAAATGGACAGAACAGTTAGTAATACATTCAGCTCAGTATAGTGTTGACTTCAAATTTGCCCAGAATTACTATGTGCTAAATTCAAATAAACCTTTGAATATACTTACCTTAAGATTTAGAGTTGTCTACAACCAGTTTTGAGAGTGTGCTACTAACGATTCGGAAGGTACTTTAACTAATATCTCCATTTGCACTGAATGGAACTTTACTGTCTCAAAGCAATAGTAAGCCAATGACAGTTCCAATGTATATGCTATGTGGTAGCTTCCGGAATTCAGCTTTATATTGAGCGTTCCATGGTTGTGAGTAGTATCGATGCCGTTTCTCTGCAGTTACACCTCAACCAGAATAGTTATGTAGACATACATAACACATTATACACTGAACAGAAAGCAATGTATTCAGCCTTTACTATGGATACTTCATATTTGCTTAAAAGCACAAGGTGCTAACTTGATATATACATCTGAATTTTACGTCCCTTATGACTTAGAGCTGTTTGCAACCAGTTTTATGAGTGTGCTACTAAACTGATAGGTACTTTAAATAATACCACCACTTGAACTGAGTGGAACTTTGGTGGATGGAAGAAAAAATAAGCTACATGCATTTCCAAGTAATTACTATGTACTAGGTTCCTGAACTACGCTTTATGTTGTGAGCACCGTGGTTCTGAGGAGTTGGCATGGCGCTTCTCTGCAGTTACACCTCAACCAGAATAGTTATGTAGACATACATAACACATTATACACAGAACAGAAAACAATGTATACAGCTTCTACGAGTATACTCTTCAAATTTGCTTAAAAGCACAAGGTGCTAACTTGATATATACATCTGAATTTTACGTACCTTATGACTTAGAGCTGTTTGCAACCAGTTTTATGAGTGTGCTACTAAACTGATAGGTTCTTTAAATAATAACACCACTTGAACTGAGTGGAACTTTGGTGGATGGAAGAAAAAATAAGCTACATGCATTTCCAACGTAATTACTATGTGCTAGGTTCCTGAACTACGCTTTATGTTGTGAACACCGTGGTTCTGAGGAGTTGGCATGGCGCTTCTCTGCTGTTACACCTCAACCAGAATAGTTATGTAGACATACATAACACATTATACACAGAAAAGAAAGCAATGTATTCAGCCTTTTCTATGGACACTTCAAATTTGCCTAAAAGCACAAGGTGCTAACTTGATATATACATCTGAATTTTACGTGCCTTATTACTTAGAGCTGTTTGCAACCAGTTTTATGAGTGTGCTATTAAACTGATAGGAACTTTAAATAATACCACCCCTTGAACTGAGAGGAACCTTAGTGGATGGAAGAAAGAATAAGCTACATGCATTTCCAACGTAATTGCTATGTGATAAGTTCCGGAACTCAGCTTTATTTTGTGAACTCCGTGGTTCTGAGGAGATGGCATGCCGTTGCTCTGCTGTTGCACATGAACGTGAATAGTTGAGTAGACATCCATAACACAAAATGGACAGAACAGTTAGTAATACATTCAGCTCAGTATAGTGTTGACTTCAAATTTGCCCAGAATTACTATGTGCTAAATTCAAATAAACCTTTGAATATACTTACCTTAAGATTTAGAGTTGTCTACAACCAGTTTTGAGAGTGTGCTACTAACGATTCGGAAGGTACTTTAACTAATATCTCCATTTGCACTGAATGGATCTTTACTGTCTCAAAGCAATAGTAAGCCAATGACAGTTCCAATGTATATGCTATGTGGTAGCTTCCGGAATTCAGCTTTATATTGAGCGTTCCATGGTTGTGAGTAGTATCGATGCCGTTTCTCTGCAGTTACACCTCAACCAGAATAGTTATGTAGACATACATAACACATTATACACTGAAAAGAAAGCAATGTATTCAGCCTTTACTATGGATACTTCATATTTGCTTAAAAGCACAAGGTGCTAACTTGATATATACATCTGAATTTTACGTCCCTTATGACTTAGAGCTGTTTGCAACCAGTTTTATGAGTGTGCTACTAAACTGATAGGTACTTTAAATAATACCACCACTTGAACTGAGTGGAACTTTGGTGGATGGAAGAAAAAATAAGCTACATGCATTTCCAAGTAATTACTATGTACTAGGTTCCTGAACTACGCTTTATGTTGTGAGCACCGTGGTTCTGAGGAGTTGGCATGGCGCTTCTCTGCAGTTACACCTCAACCAGAATAGTTATGTAGACATACATAACACATTATACACAGAACAGAAAACAATGTATACAGCTTCTACGAGTATACTCTTCAAATTTGCTTAAAAGCACAAGGTGCTAACTTGATATATACATCTGAATTTTACGTACCTTATGACTTAGAGCTGTTTGCAACCAGTTTTATGAGTGTGCTACTAAACTGATAGGTTCTTTAAATAATAACACCACTTGAACTGAGTGGAACTTTGGTGGATGGAAGAAAAAATAAGCTACATGCATTTCCAACGTAATTACTATGTGCTAGGTTCCTGAACTACGCTTTATGTTGTGAACACCGTGGTTCTGAGGAGTTGGCATGGCGCTTCTCTGCTGTTACACCTCAACCAGAATAGTTATGTAGACATACATAACACATTATACACAGAAAAGAAAGCAATGTATTCAGCCTTTTCTATGGACACTTCAAATTTGCCTAAAAGCACAAGGTGCTAACTTGATATATACATCTGAATTTTACGTGCCTTATTACTTAGAGCTGTTTGCAACCAGTTTTATGAGTGTGCTATTAAACTGATAGGAACTTTAAATAATACCACCCCTTGAACTGAGAGGAACCTTAGTGGATGGAAGAAAGAATAAGCTACATGCATTTCCAACGTAATTGCTATGTTCTAAGTTCCGGAACTCAGCTTTATTTTGTGAACTCCGTGGTTCTGAGGAGATGGCATGCCGTTGCTCTGCTGTTGCACATGAACGTGAATAGTTGAGTAGACATCCATAACACAAAATGGACAGAACAGTTAGTAATACATTCAGCTCAGTATAGTGTTGACTTCAAATTTGCCCAGAATTACTATGTGCTAAATTCAAATAAACCTTTGAATATACTTACCTTAAGATTTAGAGTTGTCTACAACCAGTTTTGAGAGTGTGCTACTAACGATTCGGAAGGTACTTTAACTAATATCTCCATTTGCACTGAATGGAACTTTACTGTCTCAAAGCAATAGTAAGCCAATGACAGTTCCAATGTATATGCTATGTGGTAGCTTCCGGAATTCAGCTTTATATTGAGCGTTGCATGGTTGTGAGTAGTATCGATGCCGTTTCTCTGCAGTTACACCTCAACCAGAATAGTTATGTAGACATACATAACACATTATACACTGAACAGAAAGCAATGTATTCAGCCTTTACTATGGATACTTCATATTTGCTTAAAAGCACAAGGTGCTAACTTGATATATACATCTGAATTTTACGTCCCTTATGACTTAGAGCTGTTTGCAACCAGTTTTATGAGTGTGCTACTAAACTGATAGGTACTTTAAATAATACCACCACTTGAACTGAGTGGAACTTTGGTGGATGGAAGAAAAAATAAGCTACATGCATTTCCAAGTAATTACTATGTACTAGGTTCCTGAACTACGCTTTATGTTGTGAGCACCGTGGTTCTGAGGAGTTGGCATGGCGCTTCTCTGCAGTTACACCTCAACCAGAATAGTTATGTAGACATACATAACACATTATACACAGAACAGAAAACAATGTATACAGCTTCTACGAGTATACTCTTCAAATTTGCTTAAAAGCACAAGGTGCTAACTTGATATATACATCTGAATTTTACGTACCTTATGACTTAGAGCTGTTTGCAACCAGTTTTATGAGTGTGCTACTAAACTGATAGGTTCTTTAAATAATAACACCACTTGAACTGAGTGGAACTTTGGTGGATGGAAGAAAAAATAAGCTACATGCATTTCCAACGTAATTACTATGTGCTAGGTTCCTGAACTACGCTTTATGTTGTGAACACCGTGGTTCTGAGGAGTTGGCATGGCGCTTCTCTGCTGTTACACCTCAACCAGAATAGTTATGTAGACATACATAACACATTATACACAGAAAAGAAAGCAATGTATTCAGCCTTTTCTATGGACACTTCAAATTTGCCTAAAAGCACAAGGTGCTAACTTGATATATACATCTGAATTTTACGTGCCTTATTACTTAGAGCTGTTTGCAACCAGTTTTATGAGTGTGCTATTAAACTGATAGGAACTTTAAATAATACCACCCCTTGAACTGAGAGGAACCTTAGTGGATGGAAGAAAGAATAAGCTACATGCATTTCCAACGTAATTGCTATGTGATAAGTTCCGGAACTCAGCTTTATTTTGTGAACTCCGTGGTTCTGAGGAGATGGCATGCCGTTGCTCTGCTGTTGCACATGAACGTGAATAGTTGAGTAGACATCCATAACACAAAATGGACAGAACAGTTAGTAATACATTCAGCTCAGTATAGTGTTGACTTCAAATTTGCCCAGAATTACTATGTGCTAAATTCAAATAAACCTTTGAATATACTTACCTTAAGATTTAGAGTTGTCTACAACCAGTTTTGAGAGTGTGCTACTAACGATTCGGAAGGTACTTTAACTAATATCTCCATTTGCACTGAATGGAACTTTACTGTCTCAAAGCAATAGTAAGCCAATGACAGTTCCAATGTATATGCTATGTGGTAGCTTCCGGAATTCAGCTTTATATTGAGCGTTCCATGGTTGTGAGTAGTATCGATGCCGTTTCTCTGCAGTTACACCTCAACCAGAATAGTTATGTAGACATACATAACACATTATACACTGAACAGAAAGCAATGTATTCAGCTTTACTATGGATACTTCATATTTGCTTAAAAGCACAAGGTGCTAACTTGATATATACATCTGAATTTTACATACCTTATGACAGAGCTGTTTGCAACCAGTTTTATGAGTGTGCTATTAAACTGATAGGTACTTTAAATAATACCACCCCTTGAACTGAGTGGAACTTTAGTGGATGGAAGAAAAAATAAGCTACATGCATTTCCAACGTAATTGCTATGTTCTAAGTTCCGGAACTCAGCTTTATTTTGTGAACTCCGTGGTTCTGAGGAGTTGGCATGCCGTTTCTCTGCTGTTGCAGATGAACGTGAATAGTTGAGTAGACATCCATAACACAAAATGGACAGAACAGTTAGTAATGCATTCAGCTCATTAGAGTGTTGACTTCAAATTTGCCCAGAAGTACTATGTGCTAACTTCAAATAAACCTTTGAATATACTTACCTTATGATTTAGAGTTGTCTACAACCAGTTTTGAGAGTGTGCTACTAACGTTTCGGAAGGTACTTTAACTAATATCTCCATTTGCACTGAATGGAACTTTACTGTCTCAAAGCAATAGTAAGCCAATGACAGTTCCAATGTATATGCTATGTGGTAGCTTCCGGAATTCAGCTTTATATTGAGCGTTCCATGGTTGTGAGTAGTATCGATGCCGTTTCTCTGCAGTTACACCTCAACCAGAATAGTTATGTAGACATACATAACACATTATACACTGAACAGAAAGCAATGTATTCAGCTTTACTATGGATACTTCATATTTGCTTAAAAGCACAAGGTGCTAACTTGATATATACATCTGAATTTTACATACCTTATGACTTAGAGCTGTTTGCAACCAGTTTTATGAGTGTGCTATTAAACTGATAGGTACTTTAAATAATACCACCCCTTGAACTGAGTGGAACTTTAGTGGATGGAAGAAAAAATAAGCTACATGCATTTCCAACGTAATTGCTATGTTCTAAGTTCCGGAACTCAGCTTTATTTTGTGAACTCCGTGGTTCTGAGGAGTTGGCATGCCGTTTCTCTGCTGTTGCAGATGAACGTGAATAGTTGAGTAGACATCCATAACACAAAATGGACAGAACAGTTAGTAATGCATTCAGCTCATTAGAGTGTGGACTTCAAATTTGCCCAGAAGTACTATGTGCTAACTTCAAATAAACCTTTGAATATACTTACCTTATGATTTAGAGTTGTCTACAACCAGTTTTGAGAGTGTGCTACTAACGTTTCGGAAGGTACTTTAACTAATATCTCCATTTGCACTGAATGGAACTTTACTGTCTCAAAGCAATAGTAAGCAAATGACAGTTCCAATGTATATGCTATGTGGTAGCTTCCGGAATTCAGCTTTATATTGAGTATTCCATGGTTGTGAGTAGTATCGATGCCGTTTCTCTGCTGTTGCACATGAACGTGAATAGTTGAGTAGACATCCATAACACAAAATGGACAGAACAGTTAGTAATACATTCAGCTCAGTATAGTGTTGACTTCAAATTTGCCCAGAATTACTATGTGCTAAATTCAAATAAACCTTTGAATATACTTACCTTAAGATTTAGAGTTGTCTACAACCAGTTTTGAGAGTGTGCTACTAACGATTCGGAAGGTACTTTAACTAATATCTCCATTTGCACTGAATGGAACTTTACTGTCTCAAAGCAATAGTAAGCCAATGACAGTTCCAATGTATATGCTATGTGGTAGCTTCCGGAATTCAGCTTTATATTGAGCGTTCCATGGTTGTGAGTAGTATCGATGCCGTTTCTCTGCAGTTACACCTCAACCAGAATAGTTATGTAGACATACATAACACATTATACACTGAACAGAAAGCAATGTATTCAGCTTTACTATGGATACTTCATATTTGCTTAAAAGCACAAGGTGCTAACTTGATATATACATCTGAATTTTACATACCTTATGACTTAGAGCTGTTTGCAACCAGTTTTATGAGTGTGCTATTAAACTGATAGGTACTTTAAATAATACCACCCCTTGAACTGAGTGGAACTTTAGTGGATGGAAGAAAAAATAAGCTACATGCATTTCCAACGTAATTGCTATGTTCTAAGTTCCGGAACTCAGCTTTATTTTGTGAACTCCGTGGTTCTGAGGAGTTGGCATGCCGTTTCTCTGCTGTTGCAGATGAACGTGAATAGTTGAGTAGACATCCATAACACAAAATGGACAGAACAGTTAGTAATGCATTCAGCTCATTAGAGTGTGGACTTCAAATTTGCCCAGAAGTACTATGTGCTAACTTCAAATAAACCTTTGAATATACTTACCTTATGATTTAGAGTTGTCTACAACCAGTTTTGAGAGTGTGCTACTAACGTTTCGGAAGGTACTTTAACTAATATCTCCATTTGCACTGAATGGAACTTTACTGTCTCAAAGCAATAGTAAGCAAATGACAGTTCCAATGTATATGCTATGTGGTAGCTTCCGGAATTCAGCTTTATATTGAGTATTCCATGGTTGTGAGTAGTATCGATGCCGTTTCTCTGCTGTTGCACATGAACGTGAATAGTTGAGTAGACATCCATAACAAAAAATGGACAGAACAGTTAGTAATACATTCAGCTCAGTATAGTGTTGACTTCAAATTTGCCCAGAATTACTATGTGCTAAATTCAAATAAACCTTTGAATATACTTACCTTATGATTTAGAGTTGTCTACAACCAGTTTTGAGAGTGTGCTACTAACGATTCGGAAGGTACTTTAACTAATATCTCCATTTGCTCTGAATGGAACTTTACTGTCTCAAAGCAATAGTAAGCCAATGACAGTTCCAATGTATATGCTATGTGGTAGCTTCCGGAATTCAGCTTTATATTGAGTATTCCATGGTTGTGAGTAGTATCGATGCCGTTTCTCTGCAGTTACACCTCAACCAGAATAGTTATGTAGACATACATAACACATTATACACAGAACAGAAAGCAATCTATTCAGCCTTTACTATGGACACTTCAAATTTGCTTAAAAGCACAAGGTGCTAACTTTACATATACATCTGAATTTTACGTACATTATGACTTAGAGCTGTTTGCAACCAGTTTTATGAGTGTGCTACTAAACTGATAGGTACTTTAAATAATACCACCACTTGAACTGAGTGGAACTTTGGTGGATGGAAGAAAAAATAAGCTACATGCATTTCCAACGTAATTAATATGTGCTAGGTTCCTGAACTACGCTTTATGTTGTGAAGACCGTGGTTCTGAGGAGTTGGCATGGCGCTTCTCTGCTGTTACACCTCAACCAGAATAGTTATGTAGACATACATAACACATTATACACTGAACAGAAAGCAATGTATTCAGCTTTACTATGGATACTTCATATTTGCTTAAAAGCACAAGGTGCTAACTTGATATATACATCTGAATTTTACATACCTTATGACTTAGAGCTGTTTGCAACCAGTTTTATGAGTGTGCTATTAAACTGATAGGTACTTTAAATAATACCACCCCTTGAACTGAGTGGAACTTTAGTGGATGGAAGAAAAAATAAGCTACATGCATTTCCAACGTAATTGCTATGTTCTAAGTTCCGGAACTCAGCTTTATTTTGTGAACTCCGTGGTTCTGAGGAGTTGGCATGCCGTTTCTCTGCTGTTGCAGATGAACGTGAATAGTTGAGTAGACATCCATAACACAAAATGGACAGAACAGTTAGTAATGCATTCAGCTCATTAGAGTGTGGACTTCAAATTTGCCCAGAAGTACTATGTGCTAACTTCAAATAAACCTTTGAATATACTTACCTTATGATTTAGAGTTGTCTACAACCAGTTTTGAGAGTGTGCTACTAACGTTTCGGAAGGTACTTTAACTAATATCTCCATTTGCACTGAATGGAACTTTACTGTCTCAAAGCAATAGTAAGCAAATGACAGTTCCAATGTATATGCTATGTGGTAGCTTCCGGAATTCAGCTTTATATTGAGTATTCCATGGTTGTGAGTAGTATCGATGCCGTTTCTCTGCTGTTGCACATGAACGTGAATAGTTGAGTAGACATCCATAACACAAAATGGACAGAACAGTTAGTAATACATTCAGCTCAGTATAGTGTTGACTTCAAATTTGCCCAGAATTACTATGTGCTAAATTCAAATAAACCTTTGAATATACTTACCTTAAGATTTAGAGTTGTCTACAACCAGTTTTGAGAGTGTGCTACTAACGATTCGGAAGGTACTTTAACTAATATCTCCATTTGCACTGAATGGAACTTTACTGTCTCAAAGCAATAGTAAGCCAATGACAGTTCCAATGTATATGCTATGTGGTAGCTTCCGGAATTCAGCTTTATATTGAGCGTTCCATGGTTGTGAGTAGTATCGATGCCGTTTCTCTGCAGTTACACCTCAACCAGAATAGTTATGTAGACATACATAACACATTATACACTGAACAGAAAGCAATGTATTCAGCTTTACTATGGATACTTCATATTTGCTTAAAAGCACAAGGTGCTAACTTGATATATACATCTGAATTTTACATACCTTATGACTTAGAGCTGTTTGCAACCAGTTTTATGAGTGTGCTATTAAACTGATAGGTACTTTAAATAATACCACCCCTTGAACTGAGTGGAACTTTAGTGGATGGAAGAAAAAATAAGCTACATGCATTTCCAACGTAATTGCTATGTTCTAAGTTCCGGAACTCAGCTTTATTTTGTGAACTCCGTGGTTCTGAGGAGTTGGCATGCCGTTTCTCTGCTGTTGCAGATGAACGTGAATAGTTGAGTAGACATCCATAACACAAAATGGACAGAACAGTTAGTAATGCATTCAGCTCATTAGAGTGTGGACTTCAAATTTGCCCAGAAGTACTATGTGCTAACTTCAAATAAACCTTTGAATATACTTACCTTATGATTTAGAGTTGTCTACAACCAGTTTTGAGAGTGTGCTACTAACGTTTCGGAAGGTACTTTAACTAATATCTCCATTTGCACTGAATGGAACTTTACTGTCTCAAAGCAATAGTAAGCAAATGACAGTTCCAATGTATATGCTATGTGGTAGCTTCCGGAATTCAGCTTTATATTGAGTATTCCATGGTTGTGAGTAGTATCGATGCCGTTTCTCTGCTGTTGCACATGAACGTGAATAGTTGAGTAGACATCCATAACACAAAATGGACAGAACAGTTAGTAATACATTCAGCTCAGTATAGTGTTGACTTCAAATTTGCCCAGAATTACTATGTGCTAAATTCAAATAAACCTTTGAATATACTTACCTTATGATTTAGAGTTGTCTACAACCAGTTTTGAGAGTGTGCTACTAACGATTCGGAAGGTACTTTAACTAATATCTCCATTTGCTCTGAATGGAACTTTACTGTCTCAAAGCAATAGTAAGCCAATGACAGTTCCAATGTATATGCTATGTGGTAGCTTCCGGAATTCAGCTTTATATTGAGTATTCCATGGTTGTGAGTAGTATCGATGCCGTTTCTCTGCAGTTACACCTCAACCAGAATAGTTATGTAGACATACATAACACATTATACACAGAACAGAAAGCAATCTATTCAGCCTTTACTATGGACACTTCAAATTTGCTTAAAAGCACAAGGTGCTAACTTTACATATACATCTGAATTTTACGTACATTATGACTTAGAGCTGTTTGCAACCAGTTTTATGAGTGTGCTACTAAACTGATAGGTACTTTAAATAATACCACCACTTGAACTGAGTGGAACTTTGGTGGATGGAAGAAAAAATAAGCTACATGCATTTCCAACGTAATTAATATGTGCTAGGTTCCTGAACTACGCTTTATGTTGTGAAGACCGTGGTTCTGAGGAGTTGGCATGGCGCTTCTCTGCTGTTACACCTCAACCAGAATAGTTATGTAGACATACATAACACATTATACACAGAAAAGAAAGCAATGTATTCAGCCTTTTCTATGGACACTTCAAATTTGCCTAAAAGCACAAGGTGCTAACTTGATATATACATCTGAATTTTACGTGCCTTATTACTTAGAGCTGTTTGCAACCAGTTTTATGAATGTGCTATTAAACTGATAAGTACTTTAAATAATACCACCCCTTCAACTGAGTGGAACTTTAGTGGATGGAAGAAAAGATAAGCTACATGCATTTCCAACGTAATTGCTATGTTCTAAGTTCCGGAACTCAGCTTTATTTTGTGAACTCCGTGGTTCTGAGGAGTTGGCATGCCGTTTCTCTGCTGTTGCAGATGAACGTGAATAGTTGAGTAGACATCCATAACACAAAATGGACAGAACAGTTAGTAATGCATTCAGCTCATTAGAGTGTTGACTTCAAATTTGCCCAGAAGTACTATGTGCTAACTTCAAATAAACCTTTGAATATACTTACCTTATGATTTAGAGTTGTCTACAACCAGTTTTGAGAGTGTGCTACTAACGTTTCGGAAGGTACTTTAACTAATATCTCCATTTGCACTGAATGGAACTTTACTGTCTCAAAGCAATAGTAAGCAAATGACAGTTCCAATGTATATGCTATGTGGTAGCTTCCGGAATTCAGCTTTATATTGAGTATTCCATGGTTGTGAGTAGTATCGATGCAGTTTCTCTGCTGTTGCACATGAACGTGAATAGTTGAGTAGACATCCATAACACAAAATGGACAGAACAGTTAGTAATACATTCAGCTCAGTATAGTGTTGACTTCAAATTTGCCCAGAATTACTATGTGCTAAATTCAAATAAACCTTTGAATATACTTACCTTAAGATTTAGAGTTGTCTACAACCAGTTTTGAGAGTGTGCTACTAACGATTCGGAAGGTACTTTAACTAATATCTCCATTTGCACTGAATGGAACTTTACTGTCTCAAAGCAATAGTAAGCCAATGACAGTTCCAATGTATATGCTATGTGGTAGCTTCCGGAATTCAGCTTTATATTGAGCGTTCCATGGTTGTGAGTAGTATCGATGCCGTTTCTCTGCAGTTACACCTCAACCAGAATAGTTATGTAGACATACATAACACATTATACACTGAACAGAAAGCAATGTATTCAGCTTTACTATGGATACTTCATATTTGCTTAAAAGCACAAGGTGCTAACTTGATATATACATCTGAATTTTACATACCTTATGACTTAGAGCTGTTTGCAACCAGTTTTATGAGTGTGCTATTAAACTGATAGGTACTTTAAATAATACCACCCCTTGAACTGAGTGGAACTTTAGTGGATGGAAGAAAAAATAAGCTACATGCATTTCCAACGTAATTGCTATGTTCTAAGTTCCGGAACTCAGCTTTATTTTGTGAACTCCGTGGTTCTGAGGAGTTGGCATGCCGTTTCTCTGCTGTTGCAGATGAACGTGAATAGTTGAGTAGACATCCATAACACAAAATGGACAGAACAGTTAGTAATGCATTCAGCTCATTAGAGTGTGGACTTCAAATTTGCCCAGAAGTACTATGTGCTAACTTCAAATAAACCTTTGAATATACTTACCTTATGATTTAGAGTTGTCTACAACCAGTTTTGAGAGTGTGCTACTAACGTTTCGGAAGGTACTTTAACTAATATCTCCATTTGCACTGTATGGAACTTTACTGTCTCAAAGCAATAGTAAGCAAATGACAGTTCCAATGTATATGCTATGTGGTAGCTTCCGGAATTCAGCTTTATATTGAGTATTCCATGGTTGTGAGTAGTATCGATGCCGTTTCTCTGCTGTTGCACATGAACGTGAATAGTTGAGTAGACATCCATAACACAAAATGGACAGAACAGTTAGTAATACATTCAGCTCAGTATAGTGTTGACTTCAAATTTGCCCAGAATTACTATGTGCTAAATTCAAATAAACCTTTGAATATACTTACCTTATGATTTAGAGTTGTCTACAACCAGTTTTGAGAGTGTGCTACTAACGATTCGGAAGGTACTTTAACTAATATCTCCATTTGCACTGAATGGAACTTTACTGTCTCAAAGCAATAGTAAGCCAATGACAGTTCCAATGTATATGCTATGTGGTAGCTTCCGGAATTCAGCTTTATATTGAGTATTCCATGGTTGTGAGTAGTATCGATGCCGTTTCTCTGCAGTTACACCTCAACCAGAATAGTTATGTAGACATACATAACACATTATACACAGAACAGAAAGCAATCTATTCAGCCTTTACTATGGACACTTCAAATTTGCTTAAAAGCACAAGGTGCTAACTTTACATATACATCTGAATTTTACGTACATTATGACTTAGAGCTGTTTGCAACCAGTTTTATGAGTGTGCTACTAAACTGATAGGTACTTTAAATAATACCACCACTTGAACTGAGTGGAACTTTAGTGGATGGAAGAAAAAATAAGCTACATGCATTTCCAACGTAATTGTTATGTGCTAAGATCCGGAGCTCAGCTTTATTTTGTGAACTCCGTGGTTCTGAGGAGTTGGCATGCCGTTTCTCTGCTGTTGCAGATGAACGTGAATAGTTGAGTAGACATCCATAACACAAAATGGACAGAACAGTTAGTAATGCATTCAGCTCATTAGAGTGTTGACTTCAAATTTGCCCAGAAGTACTATGTGCTAACTTCAAATAAACCTTTGAATATACTTACCTTATGATTTAGAGTTGTCTACAACCAGTTTTGAGAGTGTGCTACTAACGTTTCGGAAGGTACTTTAACTAATATCTCCATTTGCACTGAATGGAACTTTACTGTCTCAAAGCAATAGTAAGCAAATGACAGTTCCAATGTATATGCTATGTGGTAGCTTCCGGAATTCAGCTTTATATTGAGTATTCCATGGTTGTGAGTAGTATCGATGCCGTTTCTCTGCTGTTGCACATGAACGTGAATAGTTGAGTAGACATCCATAACACAAAATGGACAGAACAGTTAGTAATACATTCAGCTCAGTATAGTGTTGACTTCAAATTTGCCCAGAATTACTATGTGCTAAATTCAAATAAACCTTTGAATATACTTACCTTATGATTTAGAGTTGTCTACAACCAGTTTTGAGAGTGTGCTACTAACGATTCGGAAGGTACTTTAACTAATATCTCCATTTGCACTGAATGGAACTTTACTGTCTCAAAGCAATAGTAAGCCAATGACAGTTCCAATGTATATGCTATGTGGTAGCTTCCGGAATTCAGCTTTATATTGAGTATTCCATGGTTGTGAGTAGTATCGATGCCGTTTCTCTGCAGTTACACCTCAACCAGAATAGTTATGTAGACATACATAACACATTATACACAGAACAGAAAGCAATCTATTCAGCCTTTACTATGGACACTTCAAATTTGCTTAAAAGCACAAGGTGCTAACTTTACATATACATCTGAATTTTACGTACATTATGACTTAGAGCTGTTTGCAACCAGTTTTATGAGTGTGCTACTAAACTGATAGGTACTTTAAATAATACCACCACTTGAACTGAGTGGAACTTTAGTGGATGGAAGAAAAAATAAGCTACATGCATTTCCAACGTAATTGTTATGTGCTAAGATCCGGAGCTCAGCTTTATTTTGTGAACTCCGTGGTTCTGAGGAGTTGGCATGCCGTTTCTCTGCTGTTGCAGATGAACGTGAATAGTTGAGTAGACATCCATAACACAAAATGGACAGAACAGTTAGTAATGCATTCAGCTCATTAGAGTGTTGACTTCAAATTTGCCCAGAAGTACTATGTGCTAACTTCAAATAAACCTTTGAATATACTTACCTTATGATTTAGAGTTGTCTACAACCAGTTTTGAGAGTGTGCTACTAACGTTTCGGAAGGTACTTTAACTAATATCTCCATTTGCACTGAATGGAACTTTACTGTCACAAAGCAATAGTAAGAAAATGACAGTTCCAATGTATATGCTATGTGGTAGATTCCGGAATTCAGCTTTATATTGAGTATTCCATGGTTGTGAGTAGTATCGATGCCGTTTCTCTGCAGTTACACCTCAACCAGAATAGTTATGTAGACATACATAACACATGATACACAGAACAGAAAGCAATGTATACAGCTTCTACGAGTATACTCTTCAAATTTGCTTAAAAGCACAAGGTGCTAACTTGATATATACATCTGAATTTTACGTACCTTATGACTTAGAGCTGTTTGCAACCAGTTTTATGAGTGTGCTACTAAACTGATAGGTACTTTAAATAATACCACCACTTGAACTGAGTGGAACTTTGGTGGATGGAAGAAAAAATAAGCTACATGCATTTCCAAGTAATTACTATGTGCTAGGTTCCTGAACTACACTTTATGTTGTGAGCACCGTGGTTCTGAGGAGTTGGCATGGCGCTTCTCTGCTGTTACACCTCAACCAGAATAGTTATGTAGACATACATAACACATTATACACAGAACAGAAAGCAATGTATACAGCTTCTACGAGTATACTCTTCAAATTTGCTTAAAAGCACAAGGTGCTAACTTGATATATACATCTGAATTTTACGTACCTTATGACTTAGAGCTGTTTGCAACCAGTTTTATGAGTGTGCTACTAAACTGATAGGTACTTTAAATAATACCACCACTTGAACTGAGTGGAACTTTGGTGGATGGAAGAAAAAATAAGCTACATGCATTTCCAACGTAATTAATATGTGCTAGGTTCCTGAACTACGCTTTATGTTGTGAAGACCGTGGTTCTGAGGAGTTGGCATGGCGCTTCTCTGCTGTTACACCTCAACCAGAATAGTTATGTAGACATACATAACACATTATACACAGAAAAGAAAGCAATGTATTCAGCCTTTTCTATGGACACTTCAAATTTGCCTAAAAGCACAAGGTGCTAACTTGATATATACATCTGAATTTTACGTGCCTTATTACTTAGAGCTGTTTGCAACCAGTTTTATGAATGTGCTATTAAACTGATAAGTACTTTAAATAATACCACCCCTTCAACTGAGTGGAACTTTAGTGGATGGAAGAAAAGATAAGCTACATGCATTTCCAACGTAATTGCTATGTTCTAAGTTCCGGAACTCAGCTTTATTTTGTGAACTCCGTGGTTCTGAGGAGTTGGCATGCCGTTTCTCTGCTGTTGCAGATGAACGTGAATAGTTGAGTAGACATCCATAACACAAAATGGACAGAACAGTTAGTAATGCATTCAGCTCATTAGAGTGTGGACTTCAAATTTGCCCAGAAGTACTATGTGCTAACTTCAAATAAACCTTTGAATATACTTACCTTATGATTTAGAGTTGTCTACAACCAGTTTTGAGAGTGTGCTACTAACGTTTCGGAAGGTACTTTAACTAATATCTCCATTTGCACTGAATGGAACTTTACTGTCTCAAAGCAATAGTAAGCAAATGACAGTTCCAATGTATATGCTATGTGGTAGCTTCCGGAATTCAGCTTTATATTGAGCGTTCCATGGTTGTGAGTAGTATCGATGCCGTTTCTCTGCAGTTACACCTCAACCAGAATAGTTATGTAGACATACATAACACATTATACACTGAACAGAAAGCAATGTATTCAGCCTTTACTATGGATACTTCATATTTGCTTAAAAGCACAAGGTGCTAACTTGATATATACATCTGAATTTTACGTCCCTTATGACTTAGAGCTGTTTGCAACCAGTTTTATGAGTGTGCTACTAAACTGATAGGTACTTTAAATAATACCACCACTTGAACTGAGTGGAACTTTGGTGGATGGAAGAAAAAATAAGCTACATGCATTTCCAAGTAATTACTATGTACTAGGTTCCTGAACTACGCTTTATGTTGTGAGCACCGTGGTTCTGAGGAGTTGGCATGGCGCTTCTCTGCAGTTACACCTCAACCAGAATAGTTATGTAGACATACATAACACATTATACACAGAACAGAAAACAATGTATACAGCTTCTACGAGTATACTCTTCAAATTTGCTTAAAAGCACAAGGTGCTAACTTGATATATACATCTGAATTTTACGTACCTTATGACTTAGAGCTGTTTGCAACCAGTTTTATGAGTGTGCTACTAAACTGATAGGTTCTTTAAATAATAACACCACTTGAACTGAGTGGAACTTTGGTGGATGGAAGAAAAAATAAGCTACATGCATTTCCAACGTAATTACTATGTGCTAGGTTCCTGAACTACGCTTTATGTTGTGAACACCGTGGTTCTGAGGAGTTGGCATGGCGCTTCTCTGCTGTTACACCTCAACCAGAATAGTTATGTAGACATACATAACACATTATACACAGAAAAGAAAGCAATGTATTCAGCCTTTTCTATGGACACTTCAAATTTGCCTAAAAGCACAAGGTGCTAACTTGATATATACATCTGAATTTTACGTGCCTTATTACTTAGAGCTGTTTGCAACCAGTTTTATGAGTGTGCTATTAAACTGATAGGAACTTTAAATAATACCACCCCTTGAACTGAGAGGAACCTTAGTGGATGGAAGAAAGAATAAGCTACATGCATTTCCAACGTAATTGCTATGTGATAAGTTCCGGAACTCAGCTTTATTTTGTGAACTCCGTGGTTCTGAGGAGATGGCATGCCGTTGCTCTGCTGTTGCACATGAACGTGAATAGTTGAGTAGACATCCATAACACAAAATGGACAGAACAGTTAGTAATACATTCAGCTCAGTATAGTGTTGACTTCAAATTTGCCCAGAATTACTATGTGCTAAATTCAAATAAACCTTTGAATATACTTACCTTAAGATTTAGAGTTGTCTACAACCAGTTTTGAGAGTGTGCTACTAACGATTCGGAAGGTACTTTAACTAATATCTCCATTTGCACTGAATGGAACTTTACTGTCTCAAAGCAATAGTAAGCCAATGACAGTTCCAATGTATATGCTATGTGGTAGCTTCCGGAATTCAGCTTTATATTGAGCGTTCCATGGTTGTGAGTAGTATCGATGCCGTTTCTCTGCAGTTACACCTCAACCAGAATAGTTATGTAGACATACATAACACATTATACACTGAACAGAAAGCAATGTATTCAGCCTTTACTATGGATACTTCATATTTGCTTAAAAGCACAAGGTGCTAACTTGATATATACATCTGAATTTTACGTCCCTTATGACTTAGAGCTGTTTGCAACCAGTTTTATGAGTGTGCTACTAAACTGATAGGTACTTTAAATAATACCACCACTTGAACTGAGTGGAACTTTGGTGGATGGAAGAAAAAATAAGCTACATGCATTTCCAAGTAATTACTATGTACTAGGTTCCTGAACTACGCTTTATGTTGTGAGCACCGTGGTTCTGAGGAGTTGGCATGGCGCTTCTCTGCAGTTACACCTCAACCAGAATAGTTATGTAGACATACATAACACATTATACACAGAACAGAAAACAATGTATACAGCTTCTACGAGTATACTCTTCAAATTTGCTTAAAAGCACAAGGTGCTAACTTGATATATACATCTGAATTTTACGTACCTTATGACTTAGAGCTGTTTGCAACCAGTTTTATGAGTGTGCTACTAAACTGATAGGTTCTTTAAATAATAACACCACTTGAACTGAGTGGAACTTTGGTGGATGGAAGAAAAAATAAGCTACATGCATTTCCAACGTAATTACTATGTGCTAGGTTCCTGAACTACGCTTTATGTTGTGAACACCGTGGTTCTGAGGAGTTGGCATGGCGCTTCTCTGCTGTTACACCTCAACCAGAATAGTTATGTAGACATACATAACACATTATACACAGAAAAGAAAGCAATGTATTCAGCCTTTTCTATGGACACTTCAAATTTGCCTAAAAGCACAAGGTGCTAACTTGATATATACATCTGAATTTTACGTGCCTTATTACTTAGAGCTGTTTGCAACCAGTTTTATGAGTGTGCTATTAAACTGATAGGAACTTTAAATAATACCACCCCTTGAACTGAGAGGAACCTTAGTGGATGGAAGAAAGAATAAGCTACATGCATTTCCAACGTAATTGCTATGTGATAAGTTCCGGAACTCAGCTTTATTTTGTGAACTCCGTGGTTCTGAGGAGATGGCATGCCGTTGCTCTGCTGTTGCACATGAACGTGAATAGTTGAGTAGACATCCATAACACAAAATGGACAGAACAGTTAGTAATACATTCAGCTCAGTATAGTGTTGACTTCAAATTTGCCCAGAATTACTATGTGCTAAATTCAAATAAACCTTTGAATATACTTACCTTAAGATTTAGAGTTGTCTACAACCAGTTTTGAGAGTGTGCTACTAACGATTCGGAAGGTACTTTAACTAATATCTCCATTTGCACTGAATGGAACTTTACTGTCTCAAAGCAATAGTAAGCCAATGACAGTTCCAATGTATATGCTATGTGGTAGCTTCCGGAATTCAGCTTTATATTGAGCGTTCCATGGTTGTGAGTAGTATCGATGCCGTTTCTCTGCAGTTACACCTCAACCAGAATAGTTATGTAGACATACATAACACATTATACACTGAACAGAAAGCAATGTATTCAGCCTTTACTATGGATACTTCATATTTGCTTAAAAGCACAAGGTGCTAACTTGATATATACATCTGAATTTTACGTCCCTTATGACTTAGAGCTGTTTGCAACCAGTTTTATGAGTGTGCTACTAAACTGATAGGTACTTTAAATAATACCACCACTTGAACTGAGTGGAACTTTGGTGGATGGAAGAAAAAATAAGCTACATGCATTTCCAAGTAATTACTATGTACTAGGTTCCTGAACTACGCTTTATGTTGTGAGCACCGTGGTTCTGAGGAGTTGGCATGGCGCTTCTCTGCAGTTACACCTCAACCAGAATAGTTATGTAGACATACATAACACATTATACACAGAACAGAAAACAATGTATACAGCTTCTACGAGTATACTCTTCAAATTTGCTTAAAAGCACAAGGTGCTAACTTGATATATACATCTGAATTTTACGTACCTTATGACTTAGAGCTGTTTGCAACCAGTTTTATGAGTGTGCTACTAAACTGATAGGTTCTTTAAATAATAACACCACTTGAACTGAGTGGAACTTTGGTGGATGGAAGAAAAAATAAGCTACATGCATTTCCAACGTAATTACTATGTGCTAGGTTCCTGAACTACGCTTTATGTTGTGAACACCGTGGTTCTGAGGAGTTGGCATGGCGCTTCTCTGCTGTTACACCTCAACCAGAATAGTTATGTAGACATACATAACACATTATACACAGAAAAGAAAGCAATGTATTCAGCCTTTTCTATGGACACTTCAAATTTGCCTAAAAGCACAAGGTGCTAACTTGATATATACATCTGAATTTTACGTGCCTTATTACTTAGAGCTGTTTGCAACCAGTTTTATGAGTGTGCTATTAAACTGATAGGAACTTTAAATAATACCACCCCTTGAACTGAGAGGAACCTTAGTGGATGGAAGAAAGAATAAGCTACATGCATTTCCAACGTAATTGCTATGTGATAAGTTCCGGAACTCAGCTTTATTTTGTGAACTCCGTGGTTCTGAGGAGATGGCATGCCGTTGCTCTGCTGTTGCACATGAACGTGAATAGTTGAGTAGACATCCATAACACAAAATGGACAGAACAGTTAGTAATACATTCAGCTCAGTATAGTGTTGACTTCAAATTTGCCCAGAATTACTATGTGCTAAATTCAAATAAACCTTTGAATATACTTACCTTAAGATTTAGAGTTGTCTACAACCAGTTTTGAGAGTGTGCTACTAACGATTCGGAAGGTACTTTAACTAATATCTCCATTTGCACTGAATGGAACTTTACTGTCTCAAAGCAATAGTAAGCCAATGACAGTTCCAATGTATATGCTATGTGGTAGCTTCCGGAATTCAGCTTTATATTGAGCGTTCCATGGTTGTGAGTAGTATCGATGCCGTTTCTCTGCAGTTACACCTCAACCAGAATAGTTATGTAGACATACATAACACATTATACACTGAACAGAAAGCAATGTATTCAGCTTTACTATGGATACTTCATATTTGCTTAAAAGCACAAGGTGCTAACTTGATATATACATCTGAATTTTACATACCTTATGACAGAGCTGTTTGCAACCAGTTTTATGAGTGTGCTATTAAACTGATAGGTACTTTAAATAATACCACCCCTTGAACTGAGTGGAACTTTAGTGGATGGAAGAAAAAATAAGCTACATGCATTTCCAACGTAATTGCTATGTTCTAAGTTCCGGAACTCAGCTTTATTTTGTGAACTCCGTGGTTCTGAGGAGTTGGCATGCCGTTTCTCTGCTGTTGCAGATGAACGTGAATAGTTGAGTAGACATCCATAACACAAAATGGACAGAACAGTTAGTAATGCATTCAGCTCATTAGAGTGTTGACTTCAAATTTGCCCAGAAGTACTATGTGCTAACTTCAAATAAACCTTTGAATATACTTACCTTATGATTTAGAGTTGTCTACAACCAGTTTTGAGAGTGTGCTACTAACGTTTCGGAAGGTACTTTAACTAATATCTCCATTTGCACTGAATGGAACTTTACTGTCTCAAAGCAATAGTAAGCCAATGACAGTTCCAATGTATATGCTATGTGGAAGCTTCCGGAATTCAGCTTTATATTGAGCGTTCCATGGTTGTGAGTAGTATCGATGCCGTTTCTCTGCAGTTACACCTCAACCAGAATAGTTATGTAGACATACATAACACATTATACACTGAACAGAAAGCAATGTATTCAGCTTTACTATGGATACTTCATATTTGCTTAAAAGCACAAGGTGCTAACTTGATATATACATCTGAATTTTACATACCTTATGACTTAGAGCTGTTTGCAACCAGTTTTATGAGTGTGCTATTAAACTGATAGGTACTTTAAATAATACCACCCCTTGAACTGAGTGGAACTTTAGTGGATGGAAGAAAAAATAAGCTACATGCATTTCCAACGTAATTGCTATGTTCTAAGTTCCGGAACTCAGCTTTATTTTGTGAACTCCGTGGTTCTGAGGAGTTGGCATGCCGTTTCTCTGCTGTTGCAGATGAACGTGAATAGTTGAGTAGACATCCATAACACAAAATGGACAGAACAGTTAGTAATGCATTCAGCTCATTAGAGTGTGGACTTCAAATTTGCCCAGAAGTACTATGTGCTAACTTCAAATAAACCTTTGAATATACTTACCTTATGATTTAGAGTTGTCTACAACCAGTTTTGAGAGTGTGCTACTAACGTTTCGGAAGGTACTTTAACTAATATCTCCATTTGCACTGAATGGAACTTTACTGTCTCAAAGCAATAGTAAGCAAATGACAGTTCCAATGTATATGCTATGTGGTAGCTTCCGGAATTCAGCTTTATATTGAGTATTCCATGGTTGTGAGTAGTATCGATGCCGTTTCTCTGCTGTTGCACATGAACGTGAATAGTTGAGTAGACATCCATAACACAAAATGGACAGAACAGTTAGTAATACATTCAGCTCAGTATAGTGTTGACTTCAAATTTGCCCAGAATTACTATGTGCTAAATTCAAATAAACCTTTGAATATACTTACCTTAAGATTTAGAGTTGTCTACAACCAGTTTTGAGAGTGTGCTACTAACGATTCGGAAGGTACTTTAACTAATATCTCCATTTGCACTGAATGGAACTTTACTGTCTCAAAGCAATAGTAAGCCAATGACAGTTCCAATGTATATGCTATGTGGTAGCTTCCGGAATTCAGCTTTATATTGAGCGTTCCATGGTTGTGAGTAGTATCGATGCCGTTTCTCTGCAGTTACACCTCAACCAGAATAGTTATGTAGACATACATAACACATTATACACTGAACAGAAAGCAATGTATTCAGCTTTACTATGGATACTTCATATTTGCTTAAAAGCACAAGGTGCTAACTTGATATATACATCTGAATTTTACATACCTTATGACTTAGAGCTGTTTGCAACCAGTTTTATGAGTGTGCTATTAAACTGATAGGTACTTTAAATAATACCACCCCTTGAACTGAGTGGAACTTTAGTGGATGGAAGAAAAAATAAGCTACATGCATTTCCAACGTAATTGCTATGTTCTAAGTTCCGGAACTCAGCTTTATTTTGTGAACTCCGTGGTTCTGAGGAGTTGGCATGCCGTTTCTCTGCTGTTGCAGATGAACGTGAATAGTTGAGTAGACATCCATAACACAAAATGGACAGAACAGTTAGTAATGCATTCAGCTCATTAGAGTGTGGACTTCAAATTTGCCCAGAAGTACTATGTGCTAACTTCAAATAAACCTTTGAATATACTTACCTTATGATTTAGAGTTGTCTACAACCAGTTTTGAGAGTGTGCTACTAACGTTTCGGAAGGTACTTTAACTAATATCTCCATTTGCACTGAATGGAACTTTACTGTCTCAAAGCAATAGTAAGCAAATGACAGTTCCAATGTATATGCTATGTGGTAGCTTCCGGAATTCAGCTTTATATTGAGTATTCCATGGTTGTGAGTAGTATCGATGCCGTTTCTCTGCTGTTGCACATGAACGTGAATAGTTGAGTAGACATCCATAACAAAAAATGGACAGAACAGTTAGTAATACATTCAGCTCAGTATAGTGTTGACTTCAAATTTGCCCAGAATTACTATGTGCTAAATTCAAATAAACCTTTGAATACACTTACCTTATGATTTAGAGTTGTCTACAACCAGTTTTGAGAGTGTGCTACTAACGATTCGGAAGGTACTTTAACTAATATCTCCATTTGCTCTGAATGGAACTTTACTGTCTCAAAGCAATAGTAAGCCAATGACAGTTCCAATGTATATGCTATGTGGTAGCTTCCGGAATTCAGCTTTATATTGAGTATTCCATGGTTGTGAGTAGTATCGATGCCGTTTCTCTGCAGTTACACCTCAACCAGAATAGTTATGTAGACATACATAACACATTATACACAGAACAGAAAGCAATCTATTCAGCCTTTACTATGGACACTTCAAATTTGCTTAAAAGCACAAGGTGCTAACTTTACATATACATCTGAATTTTACGTACATTATGACTTAGAGCTGTTTGCAACCAGTTTTATGAGTGTGCTACTAAACTGATAGGTACTTTAAATAATACCACCACTTGAACTGAGTGGAACTTTGGTGGATGGAAGAAAAAATAAGCTACATGCATTTCCAACGTAATTAATATGTGCTAGGTTCCTGAACTACGCTTTATGTTGTGAAGACCGTGGTTCTGAGGAGTTGGCATGGCGCTTCTCTGCTGTTACACCTCAACCAGAATAGTTATGTAGACATACATAACACATTATACACTGAACAGAAAGCAATGTATTCAGCTTTACTATGGATACTTCATATTTGCTTAAAAGCACAAGGTGCTAACTTGATATATACATCTGAATTTTACATACCTTATGACTTAGAGCTGTTTGCAACCAGTTTTATGAGTGTGCTATTAAACTGATAGGTACTTTAAATAATACCACCCCTTGAACTGAGTGGAACTTTAGTGGATGGAAGAAAAAATAAGCTACATGCATTTCCAACGTAATTGCTATGTTCTAAGTTCCGGAACTCAGCTTTATTTTGTGAACTCCGTGGTTCTGAGGAGTTGGCATGCCGTTTCTCTGCTGTTGCAGATGAACGTGAATAGTTGAGTAGACATCCATAACACAAAATGGACAGAACAGTTAGTAATGCATTCAGCTCATTAGAGTGTGGACTTCAAATTTGCCCAGAAGTACTATGTGCTAACTTCAAATAAACCTTTGAATATACTTACCTTATGATTTAGAGTTGTCTACAACCAGTTTTGAGAGTGTGCTACTAACGTTTCGGAAGGTACTTTAACTAATATCTCCATTTGCACTGAATGGAACTTTACTGTCTCAAAGCAATAGTAAGCAAATGACAGTTCCAATGTATATGCTATGTGGTAGCTTCCGGAATTCAGCTTTATATTGAGTATTCCATGGTTGTGAGTAGTATCGATGCCGTTTCTCTGCTGTTGCACATGAACGTGAATAGTTGAGTAGACATCCATAACACAAAATGGACAGAACAGTTAGTAATACATTCAGCTCAGTATAGTGTTGACTTCAAATTTGCCCAGAATTACTATGTGCTAAATTCAAATAAACCTTTGAATATACTTACCTTAAGATTTAGAGTTGTCTACAACCAGTTTTGAGAGTGTGCTACTAACGATTCGGAAGGTACTTTAACTAATATCTCCATTTGCACTGAATGGAACTTTACTGTCTCAAAGCAATAGTAAGCCAATGACAGTTCCAATGTATATGCTATGTGGTAGCTTCCGGAATTCAGCTTTATATTGAGCGTTCCATGGTTGTGAGTAGTATCGATGCCGTTTCTCTGCAGTTACACCTCAACCAGAATAGTTATGTAGACATACATAACACATTATACACTGAACAGAAAGCAATGTATTCAGCTTTACTATGGATACTTCATATTTGCTTAAAAGCACAAGGTGCTAACTTGATATATACATCTGAATTTTACATACCTTATGACTTAGAGCTGTTTGCAACCAGTTTTATGAGTGTGCTATTAAACTGATAGGTACTTTAAATAATACCACCCCTTGAACTGAGTGGAACTTTAGTGGATGGAAGAAAAAATAAGCTACATGCATTTCCAACGTAATTGCTATGTTCTAAGTTCCGGAACTCAGCTTTATTTTGTGAACTCCGTGGTTCTGAGGAGTTGGCATGCCGTTTCTCTGCTGTTGCAGATGAACGTGAATAGTTGAGTAGACATCCATAACACAAAATGGACAGAACAGTTAGTAATGCATTCAGCTCATTAGAGTGTGGACTTCAAATTTGCCCAGAAGTACTATGTGCTAAATTCAAATAAACCTTTGAATATACTTACCTTATGATTTAGAGTTGTCTACAACCAGTTTTGAGAGTGTGCTACTAACGATTCGGAAGGTACTTTAACTAATATCTCCATTTGCTCTGAATGGAACTTTACTGTCTCAAAGCAATAGTAAGCCAATGACAGTTCCAATGTATATGCTATGTGGTAGCTTCCGGAATTCAGCTTTATATTGAGTATTCCATGGTTGTGAGTAGTATCGATGCCGTTTCTCTGCAGTTACACCTCAACCAGAATAGTTATGTAGACATACATAACACATTATACACAGAACAGAAAGCAATCTATTCAGCCTTTACTATGGACACTTCAAATTTGCTTAAAAGCACAAGGTGCTAACTTTACATATACATCTGAATTTTACGTACATTATGACTTAGAGCTGTTTGCAACCAGTTTTATGAGTGTGCTACTAAACTGATAGGTACTTTAAATAATACCACCACTTGAACTGAGTGGAACTTTGGTGGATGGAAGAAAAAATAAGCTACATGCATTTCCAACGTAATTAATATGTGCTAGGTTCCTGAACTACGCTTTATGTTGTGAAGACCGTGGTTCTGAGGAGTTGGCATGGCGCTTCTCTGCTGTTACACCTCAACCAGAATAGTTATGTAGACATACATAACACATTATACACAGAAAAGAAAGCAATGTATTCAGCCTTTTCTATGGACACTTCAAATTTGCCTAAAAGCACAAGGTGCTAACTTGATATATACATCTGAATTTTACGTGCCTTATTACTTAGAGCTGTTTGCAACCAGTTTTATGAATGTGCTATTAAACTGATAAGTACTTTAAATAATACCACCCCTTCAACTGAGTGGAACTTTAGTGGATGGAAGAAAAGATAAGCTACATGCATTTCCAACGTAATTGCTATGTTCTAAGTTCCGGAACTCAGCTTTATTTTGTGAACTCCGTGGTTCTGAGGAGTTGGCATGCCGTTTCTCTGCTGTTGCAGATGAACGTGAATAGTTGAGTAGACATCCATAACACAAAATGGACAGAACAGTTAGTAATGCATTCAGCTCATTAGAGTGTGGACTTCAAATTTGCCCAGAAGTACTATGTGCTAACTTCAAATAAACCTTTGAATATACTTACCTTATGATTTAGAGTTGTCTACAACCAGTTTTGAGAGTGTGCTACTAACGTTTCGGAAGGTACTTTAACTAATATCTCCATTTGCACTGAATGGAACTTTACTGTCTCAAAGCAATAGTAAGCAAATGACAGTTCCAATGTATATGCTATGTGGTAGCTTCCGGAATTCAGCTTTATATTGAGTATTCCATGGTTGTGAGTAGTATCGATGCCGTTTCTCTGCTGTTGCACATGAACGTGAATAGTTGAGTAGACATCCATAACACAAAATGGACAGAACAGTTAGTAATACATTCAGCTCAGTATAGTGTTGACTTCAAATTTGCCCAGAATTACTATGTGCTAAATTCAAATAAACCTTTGAATATACTTACCTTATGATTTAGAGTTGTCTACAACCAGTTTTGAGAGTGTGCTACTAACGATTCGGAAGGTACTTTAACTAATATCTCCATTTGCACTGAATGGAACTTTACTGTCTCAAAGCAATAGTAAGCCAATGACAGTTCCAATGTATATGCTATGTGGTAGCTTCCGGAATTCAGCTTTATATTGAGCGTTCCATGGTTGTGAGTAGTATCGATGCCGTTTCTCTGCAGTTACACCTCAACCAGAATAGTTATGTAGACATACATAACACATTATACACTGAACAGAAAGCAATGTATTCAGCCTTTACTATGGATACTTCATATTTGCTTAAAAGCACAAGGTGCTAACTTGATATATACATCTGAATTTTACGTCCCTTATGACTTAGAGCTGTTTGCAACCAGTTTTATGAGTGTGCTACTAAACTGATAGGTACTTTAAATAATACCACCACTTGAACTGAGTGGAACTTTGGTGGATGGAAGAAAAAATAAGCTACATGCATTTCCAAGTAATTACTATGTACTAGGTTCCTGAACTACGCTTTATGTTGTGAGCACCGTGGTTCTGAGGAGTTGGCATGGCGCTTCTCTGCAGTTACACCTCAACCAGAATAGTTATGTAGACATACATAACACATTATACACAGAACAGAAAACAATGTATACAGCTTCTACGAGTATACTCTTCAAATTTGCTTAAAAGCACAAGGTGCTAACTTGATATATACATCTGAATTTTACGTACCTTATGACTTAGAGCTGTTTGCAACTAGTTTTATGAGTGTGCTACTAAACTGATAGGTTCTTTAAATAATAACACCACTTGAACTGAGTGGAACTTTGGTGGATGGAAGAAAAAATAAGCTACATGCATTTCCAACGTAATTACTATGTGCTAGGTTCCTGAACTACGCTTTATGTTGTGAACACCGTGGTTCTGAGGAGTTGGCATGGCGCTTCTCTGCTGTTACACCTCAACCAGAATAGTTATGTAGACATACATAACACATTATACACAGAAAAGAAAGCAATGTATTCAGCCTTTTCTATGGACACTTCAAATTTGCCTAAAAGCACAAGGTGCTAACTTGATATATACATCTGAATTTTACGTGCCTTATTACTTAGAGCTGTTTGCAACCAGTTTTATGAGTGTGCTATTAAACTGATAGGAACTTTAAATAATACCACCCCTTGAACTGAGAGGAACCTTAGTGGATGGAAGAAAGAATAAGCTACATGCATTTCCAACGTAATTGCTATGTGATAAGTTCCGGAACTCAGCTTTATTTTGTGAACTCCGTGGTTCTGAGGAGATGGCATGCCGTTGCTCTGCTGTTGCACATGAACGTGAATAGTTGAGTAGACATCCATAACACAAAATGGACAGAACAGTTAGTAATACATTCAGCTCAGTATAGTGTTGACTTCAAATTTGCCCAGAATTACTATGTGCTAAATTCAAATAAACCTTTGAATATACTTACCTTAAGATTTAGAGTTGTCTACAACCAGTTTTGAGAGTGTGCTACTAACGATTCGGAAGGTACTTTAACTAATATCTCCATTTGCACTGAATGGAACTTTACTGTCTCAAAGCAATAGTAAGCCAATGACAGTTCCAATGTATATGCTATGTGGTAGCTTCCGGAATTCAGCTTTATATTGAGCGTTCCATGGTTGTGAGTAGTATCGATGCCGTTTCTCTGCAGTTACACCTCAACCAGAATAGTTATGTAGACATACATAACACATTATACACTGAACAGAAAGCAATGTATTCAGCTTTACTATGGATACTTCATATTTGCTTAAAAGCACAAGGTGCTAACTTGATATATACATCTGAATTTTACATACCTTATGACAGAGCTGTTTGCAACCAGTTTTATGAGTGTGCTATTAAACTGATAGGTACTTTAAATAATACCACCCCTTGAACTGAGTGGAACTTTAGTGGATGGAAGAAAAAATAAGCTACATGCATTTCCAACGTAATTGCTATGTTCTAAGTTCCGGAACTCAGCTTTATTTTGTGAACTCCGTGGTTCTGAGGAGTTGGCATGCCGTTTCTCTGCTGTTGCAGATGAACGTGAATAGTTGAGTAGACATCCATAACACAAAATGGACAGAACAGTTAGTAATGCATTCAGCTCATTAGAGTGTGGACTTCAAATTTGCCCAGAAGTACTATGTGCTAACTTCAAATAAACCTTTGAATATACTTACCTTATGATTTAGAGTTGTCTACAACCAGTTTTGAGAGTGTGCTACTAACGTTTCGGAAGGTACTTTAACTAATATCTCCATTTGCACTGAATGGAACTTTACTGTCTCAAAGCAATAGTAAGCAAATGACAGTTCCAATGTATATGCTATGTGGTAGCTTCCGGAATTCAGCTTTATATTGAGTATTCCATGGTTGTGAGTAGTATCGATGCCGTTTCTCTGCTGTTGCACATGAACGTGAATAGTTGAGTAGACATCCATAACACAAAATGGACAGAACAGTTAGTAATACATTCAGCTCAGTATAGTGTTGACTTCAAATTTGCCCAGAATTACTATGTGCTAAATTCAAATAAACCTTTGAATATACTTACCTTATGATTTAGAGTTGTCTACAACCAGTTTTGAGAGTGTGCTACTAACGATTCGGAAGGTACTTTAACTAATATCTCCATTTGCACTGAATGGAACTTTACTGTCTCAAAGCAATAGTAAGCCAATGACAGTTCCAATGTATATGCTATGTGGTAGCTTCCGGAATTCAGCTTTATATTGAGTATTCCATGGTTGTGAGTAGTATCGATGCCGTTTCTCTGCAGTTACACCTCAACCAGAATAGTTATGTAGACATACATAACACATTATACACAGAACAGAAAGCAATCTATTCAGCCTTTACTATGGACACTTCAAATTTGCTTAAAAGCACAAGGTGCTAACTTTACATATACATCTGAATTTTACGTACATTATGACTTAGAGCTGTTTGCAACCAGTTTTATGAGTGTGCTACTAAACTGATAGGTACTTTAAATAATACCACCACTTGAACTGAGTGGAACTTTAGTGGATGGAAGAAAAAATAAGCTACATGCATTTCCAACGTAATTGTTATGTGCTAAGATCCGGAGCTCAGCTTTATTTTGTGAACTCCGTGGTTCTGAGGAGTTGGCATGCCGTTTCTCTGCTGTTGCAGATGAACGTGAATAGTTGAGTAGACATCCATAACACAAAATGGACAGAACAGTTAGTAATGCATTCAGCTCATTAGAGTGTTGACTTCAAATTTGCCCAGAAGTACTATGTGCTAACTTCAAATAAACCTTTGAATATACTTACCTTATGATTTAGAGTTGTCTACAACCAGTTTTGAGAGTGTGCTACTAACGTTTCGGAAGGTACTTTAACTAATATCTCCATTTGCACTGAATGGAACTTTACTGTCACAAAGCAATAGTAAGAAAATGACAGTTCCAATGTATATGCTATGTGGTAGATTCCGGAATTCAGCTTTATATTGAGTATTCCATGGTTGTGAGTAGTATCGATGCCGTTTCTCTGCAGTTACACCTCAACCAGAATAGTTATGTAGACATACATAACACATGATACACAGAACAGAAAGCAATGTATACAGCTTCTACGAGTATACTCTTCAAATTTGCTTAAAAGCACAAGGTGCTAACTTGATATATACATCTGAATTTTACGTACCTTATGACTTAGAGCTGTTTGCAACCAGTTTTATGAGTGTGCTACTAAACTGATAGGTACTTTAAATAATACCACCACTTGAACTGAGTGGAACTTTGGTGGATGGAAGAAAAAATAAGCTACATGCATTTCCAAGTAATTACTATGTGCTAGGTTCCTGAACTACACTTTATGTTGTGAGCACCGTGGTTCTGAGGAGTTGGCATGGCGCTTCTCTGCTGTTACACCTCAACCAGAATAGTTATGTAGACATACATAACACATTATACACAGAACAGAAAGCAATGTATACAGCTTCTACGAGTATACTCTTCAAATTTGCTTAAAAGCACAAGGTGCTAACTTGATATATACATCTGAATTTTACGTACCTTATGACTTAGAGCTGTTTGCAACCAGTTTTATGAGTGTGCTACTAAACTGATAGGTACTTTAAATAATACCACCACTTGAACTGAGTGGAACTTTGGTGGATGGAAGAAAAAATAAGCTACATGCATTTCCAACGTAATTAATACGTGCTAGGTTCCTGAACTACGCTTTATGTTGTGAAGACCGTGGTTCTGAGGAGTTGGCATGGCGCTTCTCTGCTGTTACACCTCAACCAGAATAGTTATGTAGACATACATAACACATTATACACAGAAAAGAAAGCAATGTATTCAGCCTTTTCTATGGACACTTCAAATTTGCCTAAAAGCACAAGGTGCTAACTTGATATATACATCTGAATTTTACGTGCCTTATTACTTAGAGCTGTTTGCAACCAGTTTTATGAATGTGCTATTAAACTGATAAGTACTTTAAATAATACCACCCCTTCAACTGAGTGGAACTTTAGTGGATGGAAGAAAAGATAAGCTACATGCATTTCCAACGTAATTGCTATGTTCTAAGTTCCGGAACTCAGCTTTATTTTGTGAACTCCGTGGTTCTGAGGAGTTGGCATGCCGTTTCTCTGCTGTTGCAGATGAACGTGAATAGTTGAGTAGACATCCATAACACAAAATGGACAGAACAGTTAGTAATGCATTCAGCTCATTAGAGTGTGGACTTCAAATTTGCCCAGAAGTACTATGTGCTAACTTCAAATAAACCTTTGAATATACTTACCTTATGATTTAGAGTTGTCTACAACCAGTTTTGAGAGTGTGCTACTAACGTTTCGGAAGGTACTTTAACTAATATCTCCATTTGCACTGAATGGAACTTTACTGTCTCAAAGCAATAGTAAGCAAATGACAGTTCCAATGTATATGCTATGTGGTAGCTTCCGGAATTCAGCTTTATATTGAGTATTCCATGGTTGTGAGTAGTATCGATGCCGTTTCTCTGCTGTTGCACATGAACGTGAATAGTTGAGTAGACATCCATAACACAAAATGGACAGAACAGTTAGTAATACATTCAGCTCAGTATAGTGTTGACTTCAAATTTGCCCAGAATTACTATGTGCTAAATTCAAATAAACCTTTGAATATACTTACCTTAAGATTTAGAGTTGTCTACAACCAGTTTTGAGAGTGTGCTACTAACGATTCGGAAGGTACTTTAACTAATATCTCCATTTGCACTGAATGGAACTTTACTGTCTCAAAGCAATAGTAAGCCAATGACAGTTCCAATGTATATGCTATGTGGTAGCTTCCGGAATTCAGCTTTATATTGAGCGTTCCATGGTTGTGAGTAGTATCGATGCCGTTTCTCTGCAGTTACACCTCAACCAGAATAGTTATGTAGACATACATAACACATTATACACTGAACAGAAAGCAATGTATTCAGCCTTTACTATGGATACTTCATATTTGCTTAAAAGCACAAGGTGCTAACTTGATATATACATCTGAATTTTACGTCCCTTATGACTTAGAGCTGTTTGCAACCAGTTTTATGAGTGTGCTACTAAACTGATAGGTACTTTAAATAATACCACCACTTGAACTGAGTGGAACTTTGGTGGATGGAAGAAAAAATAAGCTACATGCATTTCCAAGTAATTACTATGTACTAGGTTCCTGAACTACGCTTTATGTTGTGAGCACCGTGGTTCTGAGGAGTTGGCATGGCGCTTCTCTGCAGTTACACCTCAACCAGAATAGTTATGTAGACATACATAACACATTATACACAGAACAGAAAACAATGTATACAGCTTCTACGAGTATACTCTTCAAATTTGCTTAAAAGCACAAGGTGCTAACTTGATATATACATCTGAATTTTACGTACCTTATGACTTAGAGCTGTTTGCAACCAGTTTTATGAGTGTGCTACTAAACTGATAGGTTCTTTAAATAATAACACCACTTGAACTGAGTGGAACTTTGGTGGATGGAAGAAAAAATAAGCTACATGCATTTCCAACGTAATTACTATGTGCTAGGTTCCTGAACTACGCTTTATGTTGTGAACACCGTGGTTCTGAGGAGTTGGCATGGCGCTTCTCTGCTGTTACACCTCAACCAGAATAGTTATGTAGACATACATAACACATTATACACAGAAAAGAAAGCAATGTATTCAGCCTTTTCTATGGACACTTCAAATTTGCCTAAAAGCACAAGGTGCTAACTTGATATATACATCTGAATTTTACGTGCCTTATTACTTAGAGCTGTTTGCAACCAGTTTTATGAGTGTGCTATTAAACTGATAGGAACTTTAAATAATACCACCCCTTGAACTGAGAGGAACCTTAGTGGATGGAAGAAAGAATAAGCTACATGCATTTCCAACGTAATTGCTATGTGATAAGTTCCGGAACTCAGCTTTATTTTGTGAACTCCGTGGTTCTGAGGAGATGGCATGCCGTTGCTCTGCTGTTGCACATGAACGTGAATAGTTGAGTAGACATCCATAACACAAAATGGACAGAACAGTTAGTAATACATTCAGCTCAGTATAGTGTTGACTTCAAATTTGCCCAGAATTACTATGTGCTAAATTCAAATAAACCTTTGAATATACTTACCTTAAGATTTAGAGTTGTCTACAACCAGTTTTGAGAGTGTGCTACTAACGATTCGGAAGGTACTTTAACTAATATCTCCATTTGCACTGAATGGAACTTTACTGTCTCAAAGCAATAGTAAGCCAATGACAGTTCCAATGTATATGCTATGTGGTAGCTTCCGGAATTCAGCTTTATATTGAGCGTTCCATGGTTGTGAGTAGTATCGATGCCGTTTCTCTGCAGTTACACCTCAACCAGAATAGTTATGTAGACATACATAACACATTATACACTGAACAGAAAGCAATGTATTCAGCTTTACTATGGATACTTCATATTTGCTTAAAAGCACAAGGTGCTAACTTGATATATACATCTGAATTTTACATACCTTATGACAGAGCTGTTTGCAACCAGTTTTATGAGTGTGCTATTAAACTGATAGGTACTTTAAATAATACCACCCCTTGAACTGAGTGGAACTTTAGTGGATGGAAGAAAAAATAAGCTACATGCATTTCCAACGTAATTGCTATGTTCTAAGTTCCGGAACTCAGCTTTATTTTGTGAACTCCGTGGTTCTGAGGAGTTGGCATGCCGTTTCTCTGCTGTTGCAGATGAACGTGAATAGTTGAGTAGACATCCATAACACAAAATGGACAGAACAGTTAGTAATGCATTCAGCTCATTAGAGTGTTGACTTCAAATTTGCCCAGAAGTACTATGTGCTAACTTCAAATAAACCTTTGAATATACTTACCTTATGATTTAGAGTTGTCTACAACCAGTTTTGAGAGTGTGCTACTAACGTTTCGGAAGGTACTTTAACTAATATCTCCATTTGCACTGAATGGAACTTTACTGTCTCAAAGCAATAGTAAGCAAATGACAGTTCCAATGTATATGCTATGTGGTAGCTTCCGGAATTCAGCTTTATATTGAGTATTCCATGGTTGTGAGTAGTATCGATGCAGTTTCTCTGCTGTTGCACATGA
Organism: Hemitrygon akajei; assembly: GCF_048418815.1. Classification (NCBI taxonomy): domain Eukaryota; kingdom Metazoa; phylum Chordata; class Chondrichthyes; order Myliobatiformes; family Dasyatidae; genus Hemitrygon; species Hemitrygon akajei. The sequence goes on along the minus strand of NC_133147.1, from coordinate 45,040,438 downwards.
ACGTGAATAGTTGAGTAGACATCCATAACACAAAATGGACAGAACAGTTAGTAATACATTCAGCTCAGTATAGTGTTGACTTCAAATTTGCCCAGAATTACTATGTGCTAAATTCAAATAAACCTTTGAATATACTTACCTTAAGATTTAGAGTTGTCTACAACCAGTTTTGAGAGTGTGCTACTAACGATTCGGAAGGTACTTTAACTAATATCTCCATTTGCACTGAATGGAACTTTACTGTCTCAAAGCAATAGTAAGCCAATGACAGTTCCAATGTATATGCTATGTGGTAGCTTCCGGAAATCAGCTTTGTATTGAGCGTTCCATGGTTGTGAGTAGTATCGATGCCGTTTCTCTGCAGTTACACCTCAACCAGAATAGTTATGTAGACATACATAACACATTATACACTGAACAGAAAGCAATGTATTCAGCTTTACTATGGATACTTCATATTTGCTTAAAAGCACAAGGTGCTAACTTGATATATACATCTGAATTTTACATACCTTATGACTTAGAGCTGTTTGCAACCAGTTTTATGAGTGTGCTATTAAACTGATAGGTACTTTAAATAATACCACCCCTTGAACTGAGTGGAACTTTAGTGGATGGAAGAAAAAATAAGCTACATGCATTTCCAACGTAATTGCTATGTTCTAAGTTCCGGAACTCAGCTTTATTTTGTGAACTCCGTGGTTCTGAGGAGTTGGCATGCCGTTTCTCTGCTGTTGCAGATGAACGTGAATAGTTGAGTAGACATCCATAACACAAAATGGACAGAACAGTTAGTAATGCATTCAGCTCATTAGAGTGTGGACTTCAAATTTGCCCAGAAGTACTATGTGCTAACTTCAAATAAACCTTTGAATATACTTACCTTATGATTTAGAGTTGTCTACAACCAGTTTTGAGAGTGTGCTACTAACGTTTCGGAAGGTACTTTAACTAATATCTCCATTTGCACTGAATGGAACTTTACTGTCTCAAAGCAATAGTAAGCAAATGACAGTTCCAATGTATATGCTATGTGGTAGCTTCCGGAATTCAGCTTTATATTGAGTATTCCATGGTTGTGAGTAGTATCGATGCAGTTTCTCTGCTGTTGCACATGAACGTGAATAGTTGAGTAGACATCCATAACACAAAATGGACAGAACAGTTAGTAATACATTCAGCTCAGTATAGTGTTGACTTCAAATTTGCCCAGAATTACTATGTGCTAAATTCAAATAAACCTTTGAATATACTTACCTTATGATTTAGAGTTGTCTACAACCAGTTTTGAGAGTGTGCTACTAACGATTCGGAAGGTACTTTAACTAATATCTCCATTTGCACTGAATGGAACTTTACTGTCTCAAAGCAATAGTAAGCCAATGACAGTTCCAATGTATATGCTATGTGGTAGCTTCCGGAATTCAGCTTTATATTGAGTATTCCATGGTTGTGAGTAGTATCGATGCCGTTTCTCTGCAGTTACACCTCAACCAGAATAGTTATGTAGACATACATAACACATTATACACAGAACAGAAAGCAATCTATTCAGCCTTTACTATGGACACTTCAAATTTGCTTAAAAGCACAAGGTGCTAACTTTACATATACATCTGAATTTTACGTACATTATGACTTAGAGCTGTTTGCAACCAGTTTTATGAGTGTGCTACTAAACTGATAGGTACTTTAAATAATACCACCACTTGAACTGAGTGGAACTTTAGTGGATGGAAGAAAAAATAAGCTACATGCATTTCCAACGTAATTGTTATGTGCTAAGATCCGGAGCTCAGCTTTATTTTGTGAACTCCGTGGTTCTGAGGAGTTGGCATGCCGTTTCTCTGCTGTTGCAGATGAACGTGAATAGTTGAGTAGACATCCATAACACAAAATGGACAGAACAGTTAGTAATGCATTCAGCTCATTAGAGTGTTGACTTCAAATTTGCCCAGAAGTACTATGTGCTAACTTCAAATAAACCTTTGAATATACTTACCTTATGATTTAGAGTTGTCTACAACCAGTTTTGAGAGTGTGCTACTAACGTTTCGGAAGGTACTTTAACTAATATCTCCATTTGCACTGAATGGAACTTTACTGTCACAAAGCAATAGTAAGAAAATGACAGTTCCAATGTATATGCTATGTGGTAGATTCCGGAATTCAGCTTTATATTGAGTATTCCATGGTTGTGAGTAGTATCGATGCCGTTTCTCTGCAGTTACACCTCAACCAGAATAGTTATGTAGACATACATAACACATGATACACAGAACAGAAAGCAATGTATACAGCTTCTACGAGTATACTCTTCAAATTTGCTTAAAAGCACAAGGTGCTAACTTGATATATACATCTGAATTTTACGTACCTTATGACTTAGAGCTGTTTGCAACCAGTTTTATGAGTGTGCTACTAAACTGATAGGTACTTTAAATAATACCACCACTTGAACTGAGTGGAACTTTGGTGGATGGAAGAAAAAATAAGCTACATGCATTTCCAAGTAATTACTATGTGCTAGGTTCCTGAACTACACTTTATGTTGTGAGCACCGTGGTTCTGAGGAGTTGGCATGGCGCTTCTCTGCTGTTACACCTCAACCAGAATAGTTATGTAGACATACATAACACATTATACACAGAACAGAAAGCAATGTATACAGCTTCTACGAGTATACTCTTCAAATTTGCTTAAAAGCACAAGGTGCTAACTTGATATATACATCTGAATTTTACGTACCTTATGACTTAGAGCTGTTTGCAACCAGTTTTATGAGTGTGCTACTAAACTGATAGGTACTTTAAATAATACCACCACTTGAACTGAGTGGAACTTTGGTGGATGGAAGAAAAAATAAGCTACATGCATTTCCAACGTAATTAATATGTGCTAGGTTCCTGAACTACGCTTTATGTTGTGAAGACCGTGGTTCTGAGGAGTTGGCATGGCGCTTCTCTGCTGTTACACCTCAACCAGAATAGTTATGTAGACATACATAACACATTATACACAGAAAAGAAAGCAATGTATTCAGCCTTTTCTATGGACACTTCAAATTTGCCTAAAAGCACAAGGTGCTAACTTGATATATACATCTGAATTTTACGTGCCTTATTACTTAGAGCTGTTTGCAACCAGTTTTATGAATGTGCTATTAAACTGATAAGTACTTTAAATAATACCACCCCTTCAACTGAGTGGAACTTTAGTGGATGGAAGAAAAGATAAGCTACATGCATTTCCAACGTAATTGCTATGTTCTAAGTTCCGGAACTCAGCTTTATTTTGTGAACTCCGTGGTTCTGAGGAGTTGGCATGCCGTTTCTCTGCTGTTGCAGATGAACGTGAATAGTTGAGTAGACATCCATAACACAAAATGGACAGAACAGTTAGTAATGCATTCAGCTCATTAGAGTGTGGACTTCAAATTTGCCCAGAAGTACTATGTGCTAACTTCAAATAAACCTTTGAATATACTTACCTTATGATTTAGAGTTGTCTACAACCAGTTTTGAGAGTGTGCTACTAACGTTTCGGAAGGTACTTTAACTAATATCTCCATTTGCACTGAATGGAACTTTACTGTCTCAAAGCAATAGTAAGCAAATGACAGTTCCAATGTATATGCTATGTGGTAGCTTCCGGAATTCAGCTTTATATTGAGTATTCCATGGTTGTGAGTAGTATCGATGCCGTTTCTCTGCTGTTGCACATGAACGTGAATAGTTGAGTAGACATCCATAACACAAAATGGACAGAACAGTTAGTAATACATTCAGCTCAGTATAGTGTTGACTTCAAATTTGCCCAGAATTACTATGTGCTAAATTCAAATAAACCTTTGAATATACTTACCTTATGATTTAGAGTTGTCTACAACCAGTTTTGAGAGTGTGCTACTAACGATTCGGAAGGTACTTTAACTAATATCTCCATTTGCACTGAATGGAACTTTACTGTCTCAAAGCAATAGTAAGCCAATGACAGTTCCAAAGTATATGCTATGTGGTAGCTTCCGGAATTCAGCTTTATATTGAGCGTTCCATGGTTGTGAGTAGTATCGATGCCGTTTCTCTGCAGTTACACCTCAACCAGAATAGTTATGTAGACATACATAACACATTATACACTGAACAGAAAGCAATGTATTCAGCCTTTACTATGGATACTTCATATTTGCTTAAAAGCACAAGGTGCTAACTTGATATATACATCTGAATTTTACGTCCCTTATGACTTAGAGCTGTTTGCAACCAGTTTTATGAGTGTGCTACTAAACTGATAGGTACTTTAAATAATACCACCACTTGAACTGAGTGGAACTTTGGTGGATGGAAGAAAAAATAAGCTACATGCATTTCCAAGTAATTACTATGTACTAGGTTCCTGAACTACGCTTTATGTTGTGAGCACCGTGGTTCTGAGGAGTTGGCATGGCGCTTCTCTGCAGTTACACCTCAACCAGAATAGTTATGTAGACATACATAACACATTATACACAGAACAGAAAACAATGTATACAGCTTCTACGAGTATACTCTTCAAATTTGCTTAAAAGCACAAGGTGCTAACTTGATATATACATCTGAATTTTACGTACCTTATGACTTAGAGCTGTTTGCAACCAGTTTTATGAGTGTGCTACTAAACTGATAGGTTCTTTAAATAATAACACCACTTGAACTGAGTGGAACTTTGGTGGATGGAAGAAAAAATAAGCTACATGCATTTCCAACGTAATTACTATGTGCTAGGTTCCTGAACTACGCTTTATGTTGTGAACACCGTGGTTCTGAGGAGTTGGCATGGCGCTTCTCTGCTGTTACACCTCAACCAGAATAGTTATGTAGACATACATAACACATTATACACAGAAAAGAAAGCAATGTATTCAGCCTTTTCTATGGACACTTCAAATTTGCCTAAAAGCACAAGGTGCTAACTTGATATATACATCTGAATTTTACGTGCCTTATTACTTAGAGCTGTTTGCAACCAGTTTTATGAGTGTGCTATTAAACTGATAGGAACTTTAAATAATACCACCCCTTGAACTGAGAGGAACCTTAGTGGATGGAAGAAAGAATAAGCTACATGCATTTCCAACGTAATTGCTATGTGATAAGTTCCGGAACTCAGCTTTATTTTGTGAACTCCGTGGTTCTGAGGAGATGGCATGCCGTTGCTCTGCTGTTGCACATGAACGTGAATAGTTGAGTAGACATCCATAACACAAAATGGACAGAACAGTTAGTAATACATTCAGCTCAGTATAGTGTTGACTTCAAATTTGCCCAGAATTACTATGTGCTAAATTCAAATAAACCTTTGAATATACTTACCTTAAGATTTAGAGTTGTCTACAACCAGTTTTGAGAGTGTGCTACTAACGATTCGGAAGGTACTTTAACTAATATCTCCATTTGCACTGAATGGAACTTTACTGTCTCAAAGCAATAGTAAGCCAATGACAGTTCCAATGTATATGCTATGTGGTAGCTTCCGGAATTCAGCTTTATATTGAGCGTTCCATGGTTGTGAGTAGTATCGATGCCGTTTCTCTGCAGTTACACCTCAACCAGAATAGTTATGTAGACATACATAACACATTATACACTGAACAGAAAGCAATGTATTCAGCTTTACTATGGATACTTCATATTTGCTTAAAAGCACAAGGTGCTAACTTGATATATACATCTGAATTTTACATACCTTATGACAGAGCTGTTTGCAACCAGTTTTATGAGTGTGCTATTAAACTGATAGGTACTTTAAATAATACCACCCCTTGAACTGAGTGGAACTTTAGTGGATGGAAGAAAAAATAAGCTACATGCATTTCCAACGTAATTGCTATGTTCTAAGTTCCGGAACTCAGCTTTATTTTGTGAACTCCGTGGTTCTGAGGAGTTGGCATGCCGTTTCTCTGCTGTTGCAGATGAACGTGAATAGTTGAGTAGACATCCATAACACAAAATGGACAGAACAGTTAGTAATGCATTCAGCTCATTAGAGTGTTGACTTCAAATTTGCCCAGAAGTACTATGTGCTAACTTCAAATAAACCTTTGAATATACTTACCTTATGATTTAGAGTTGTCTACAACCAGTTTTGAGAGTGTGCTACTAACGTTTCGGAAGGTACTTTAACTAATATCTCCATTTGCACTGAATGGAACTTTACTGTCTCAAAGCAATAGTAAGCAAATGACAGTTTCAATGTATATGCTATGTGGTAGCTTCCGGAATTCAGCTTTATATTGAGTATTCCATGGTTGTGAGTAGTATCGATGCCGTTTCTCTGCTGTTGCGCATGAACGTGAATAGTTGAGTAGACATCCATAACACAAAATGGACAGAACAGTTAGTAATGCATTCAGCACAGTAGAGTGTTGACTTCAAAATTGCCCAGAAGTACTATGTGCTAACTTCAAATAAACCTTTGAATATACTTACCTTATGATTTAGAGTTGTCTACAACCAGTTTTGAGAGTGTGCTACTAACGTTTCGGAAGGTACTTTAACTAATATCTCCATTTGCACTGAATGGAACTTTACTGTCTCAAAGCAATAGTAAGCCAATGACAGTTCCAATGTATATGCTATGTGGTAGCTTCCGGAATTCAGCTTTATATTGAGTATTCCATAGTTGTGAGTAGTATCGATGCCGTTTCTCTGCAGTTACACATCAACCAGAATAGTTATGTAGACATACATAACACATTATACACAGAACAGAAAGCAATGTATACAGCTTCTACGAGTATACTCTTCAAATTTGCTTAAAAGCACAAGGTGCTAACTTGATATATACATCTGAATTTTACGTACCTTATGACTTAGAGCTGTTTGCAACCAGTTTTATGAGTGTGCTACTAAACTGATAGGTACTTTAAATAATACCACCACTTGAACTGAGTGGAACTTTGGTGGATGGAAGAAAAAATAAGCTACATGCATTTCCAAGTAATTACTATGTGCTAGGTTCCTGAACTACACTTTATGTTGTGAGCACCGTGGTTCTGAGGAGTTGGCATGGCGCTTCTCTGCTGTTAAACCTCAACCAGAATAGTTATGTAGACATACATAACACATTATACACAGAACAGAAAGCAATGTATACAGCTTCTACGAGTATACTCTTCAAATTTGCTTAAAAGCACAAGGTGCTAACTTGATATATACATCTGAATTTTACGTACCTTATGACTTAGAGCTGTTTGCAACCAGTTTTATGAGTGTGCTACTAAACTGATAGGTACTTTAAATAATACCACCACTTGAACTGAGTGGAACTTTGGTGGATGGAAGAAAAAATAAGCTACATGCATTTCCAACGTAATTAATATGTGCTAGGTTCCTGAACTACGCTTTATGTTGTGAAGACCGTGGTTCTGAGGAGTTGGCATGGCGCTTCTCTGCTGTTACACCTCAACCAGAATAGTTATGTAGACATACATAACACATTATACACAGAAAAGAAAGCAATGTATTCAGCCTTTTCTATGGACACTTCAAATTTGCCTAAAAGCACAAGGTGCTAACTTGATATATACATCTGAATTTTACGTGCCTTATTACTTAGAGCTGTTTGCAACCAGTTTTATGAATGTGCTATTAAACTGATAGGTACTTTAAATAATACCACCCCTTCAACTGAGTGGAACTTTAGTGGATGGAAGAAAAGATAAGCTACATGCATTTCCAACGTAATTGCTATGTTCTAAGTTCCGGAACTCAGCTTTATTTTGTGAACTCCGTGGTTCTGAGGAGTTGGCATGCCGTTTCTCTGCTGTTGCAGATGAACGTGAATAGTTGAGTAGACATCCATAACACAAAATGGACAGAACAGTTAGTAATGCATTCAGCTCATTAGAGTGTGGACTTCAAATTTGCCCAGAAGTACTATGTGCTAACTTCAAATAAACCTTTGAATATACTTACCTTATGATTTAGAGTTGTCTACAACCAGTTTTGAGAGTGTGCTACTAACGTTTCGGAAGGTACTTTAACTAATATCTCCATTTGCACTGAATGGAACTTTACTGTCACAAAGCAATAGTAAGAAAATGACAGTTCCAATGTATATGCTATGTGGTAGATTCCGGAATTCAGCTTTATATTGAGTATTCCATAGTTGTGAGTAGTATCGATGCCGTTTCTCTGCAGTTACACCTCAACCAGAATAGTTATGTAGACATACATAACACATTATACACAGAGCAGAAAGCAATGTATTCAGCCTTTACTATGGACACTTATAATTTCCTTAAAAGCACAAGGTGCTAACTTGATAAATACATCTGAATTTTATGTACCTTATGACTTAGAGCTGTTAGCAACCAGTTTTATGAGTGTGCTACTAAACTGATAGGTACTTTAAATAATACCACCCCTTGAACTGAGAGGAACCTTAGTGGATGGAAGAAAGAATAAGCTACATGCATTTCCAACGTAATTGCTATGTGATAAGTTCCGGAACTCAGCTTTATTTCGTGAACTCCGTGGTTCTGAGGAGTTGGCATGCCGTTGCTCTGCTGTTGCACATGAACGTGAATAGTTGAGTAGACATCCATAACACAAAATGGACAGAACAGTTAGTAATACATTCAGCTCAGTATAGTGTTGACTTCAAATTTGCCCAGAATTACTATGTGCTAAATTCAAATAAACCTTTGAATATACTTACCTTATGATTTAGAGTTGTCTACAACCAGTTTTGAGAGTGTGCTACTAACGATTCGGAAGGTACTTTAACTAATATCTCCATTTGCACTGAATGGAACTTTACTGATTCAAAGCAATAGTAAGCCAATGACAGTTCCAATGTATATGCTATGTGGTAGCTTCCGGAATTCAGCTTTATATTGAGCGTTCCATGGTTGTGAGTAGTATCGATGCCGTTTCTCTGCAGTTACACCTCAACCAGAATAGTTATGTAGACATACATAACACATTATACACTGAACAGAAAGCAATGTATTCAGCCTTTACTATGGATACTTCATATTTGCTTAAAAGCACAAGGTGCTAACTTGATATATACATCTGAATTTTACATACCTTATGACTTAGAGCTGTTTGCAACCAGTTTTATGAGTGTGCTATTAAACTGAAAGGTCCTTTAAATAATACCACCCCTTGAACTGAGTGGAACTTTAGTGGATGGAAGAAAAAATAAGCTACATGCATTTCCAACGTAATTGCTATGTTCTAAGTTCCGGAACTCAGCTTTATTTTGTGAACTCCGTGGTTCTGAGGAGTTGGCATGCCGTTTCTCTGCTGTTGCAGATGAACGTGAATAGTTGAGTAGACATCCATAACACAAAATGGACAGAACAGTAAGTAATACATTCAGCTCAGTATAGTGTTGACTTCAAATTTGCCCAGAATTACTATGTGCTAAATTCAAATAAACCTTTGAATATACTTACCTTATGATTTAGAGTTGTCTACAACCAGTTTTGAGAGTGTGCTACTAACGATTCGGAAGGTACTTTAACTAATATCTCCATTTGCACTGAATGGAACTTTACTGTCTCAAAGCAATAGTAAGCCAATGACAGTTCCAATGTATATGCTATGTGGTAGCTTCCGGAATTCAGCTTTATATTGAGCGTTCCATGGTTGTGAGTAGTATCGATGCCGTTTCTCTGCAGTTACACCTCAACCAGAATAGTTATGTAGACATACATAACACATTATACACTGAACAGAAAGCAATGTATTCAGCTTTACTATGGATACTTCATATTTGCTTAAAAGCACAAGGTGCTAACTTGATATATACATCTGAATTTTACATACCTTATGACAGAGCTGTTTGCAACCAGTTTTATGAGTGTGCTATTAAACTGATAGGTACTTTAAATAATACCACCCCTTGAACTGAGTGGAACTTTAGTGGATGGAAGAAAAAATAAGCTACATGCATTTCCAACGTAATTGCTATGTTCTAAGTTCCGGAACTCAGCTTTATTTTGTGAACTCCGTGGTTCTGAGGAGTTGGCATGCCGTTTCTCTGCTGTTGCAGATGAACGTGAATAGTTGAGTAGACATCCATAACACAAAATGGACAGAACAGTTAGTAATGCATTCAGCTCATTAGAGTGTTGACTTCAAATTTGCCCAGAAGTACTATGTGCTAACTTCAAATAAACCTTTGAATATACTTACCTTATGATTTAGAGTTGTCTACAACCAGTTTTGAGAGTGTGCTACTAACGTTTCGGAAGGTACTTTAACTAATATCTCCATTTGCACTGAATGGAACTTTACTGTCTCAAAGCAATAGTAAGCAAATGACAGTTTCAATGTATATGCTATGTGGTAGCTTCCGGAATTCAGCTTTATATTGAGTATTCCATGGTTGTGAGTAGTATCGATGCCGTTTCTCTGCTGTTGCGCATGAACGTGAATAGTTGAGTAGACATCCATAACACAAAATGGACAGAACAGTTAGTAATGCATTCAGCACAGTAGAGTGTTGACTTCAAAATTGCCCAGAAGTACTATGTGCTAACTTCAAATAAACCTTTGAATATACTTACCTTATGATTTAGAGTTGTCTACAACCAGTTTTGAGAGTGTGCTACTAACGTTTCGGAAGGTACTTTAACTAATATCTCCATTTGCACTGAATGGAACTTTACTGTCTCAAAGCAATAGTAAGCCAATGACAGTTCCAATGTATATGCTATGTGGTAGCTTCCGGAATTCAGCTTTATATTGAGCGTTCCATGGTTGTGAGTAGTATCGATGCCGTTTCTCTGCAGTTACACCTCAACCAGAATAGTTATGTAGACATACATAACACATTATACACTGAACAGAAAGCAATGTATTCAGCCTTTACTATGGATACTTCATATTTGCTTAAAAGCACAAGGTGCTAACTTGATATATACATCTGAATTTTACGTCCCTTATGACTTAGAGCTGTTTGCAACCAGTTTTATGAGTGTGCTACTAAACTGATAGGTACTTTAAATAATACCACCACTTGAACTGAGTGGAACTTTGGTGGATGGAAGAAAAAATAAGCTACATGCATTTCCAAGTAATTACTATGTACTAGGTTCCTGAACTACGCTTTATGTTGTGAGCACCGTGGTTCTGAGGAGTTGGCATGGCGCTTCTCTGCAGTTACACCTCAACCAGAATAGTTATGTAGACATACATAACACATTATACACAGAACAGAAAACAATGTATACAGCTTCTACGAGTATACTCTTCAAATTTGCTTAAAAGCACAAGGTGCTAACTTGATATATACATCTGAATTTTACGTACCTTATGACTTAGAGCTGTTTGCAACCAGTTTTATGAGTGTGCTACTAAACTGATAGGTTCTTTAAATAATAACACCACTTGAACTGAGTGGAACTTTGGTGGATGGAAGAAAAAATAAGCTACATGCATTTCCAACGTAATTACTATGTGCTAGGTTCCTGAACTACGCTTTATGTTGTGAACACCGTGGTTCTGAGGAGTTGGCATGGCGCTTCTCTGCTGTTACACCTCAACCAGAATAGTTATGTAGACATACATAACACATTATACACAGAAAAGAAAGCAATGTATTCAGCCTTTTCTATGGACACTTCAAATTTGCCTAAAAGCACAAGGTGCTAACTTGATATATACATCTGAATTTTACGTGCCTTATTACTTAGAGCTGTTTGCAACCAGTTTTATGAGTGTGCTATTAAACTGATAGGAACTTTAAATAATACCACCCCTTGAACTGAGAGGAACCTTAGTGGATGGAAGAAAGAATAAGCTACATGCATTTCCAACGTAATTGCTATGTGATAAGTTCCGGAACTCAGCTTTATTTTGTGAACTCCGTGGTTCTGAGGAGTTGGCATGCCGTTTCTCTGCTGTTGCAGATGAACGTGAATAGTTGAGTAGACATCCATAACACAAAATGGACAGAACAGTTAGTAATGCATTCAGCTCATTAGAGTGTGGACTTCAAATTTGCCCAGAAGTACTATGTGCTAACTTCAAATAAACCTTTGAATATACTTACCTTATGATTTAGAGTTGTCTACAACCAGTTTTGAGAGTGTGCTACTAACGTTTCGGAAGGTACTTTAACTAATATCTCCATTTGCACTGAATGGAACTTTACTGTCACAAAGCAATAGTAAGAAAATGACAGTTCCAATGTATATGCTATGTGGTAGATTCCGGAATTCAGCTTTATATTGAGTATTCCATAGTTGTGAGTAGTATCGATGCCGTTTCTCTGCAGTTACACCTCAACCAGAATAGTTATGTAGACATACATAACACATTATACACAGAGCAGAAAGCAATGTATTCAGCCTTTACTATGGACACTTATAATTTCCTTAAAAGCACAAGGTGCTAACTTGATAAATACATCTGAATTTTATGTACCTTATGACTTAGAGCTGTTAGCAACCAGTTTTATGAGTGTGCTACTAAACTGATAGGTACTTTAAATAATACCACCCCTTGAACTGAGAGGAACCTTAGTGGATGGAAGAAAGAATAAGCTACATGCATTTCCAACGTAATTGCTATGTGATAAGTTCCGGAACTCAGCTTTATTTCGTGAACTCCGTGGTTCTGAGGAGTTGGCATGCCGTTGCTCTGCTGTTGCACATGAACGTGAATAGTTGAGTAGACATCCATAACACAAAATGGACAGAACAGTTAGTAATACATTCAGCTCAGTATAGTGTTGACTTCAAATTTGCCCAGAATTACTATGTGCTAAATTCAAATAAACCTTTGAATATACTTACCTTATGATTTAGAGTTGTCTACAACCAGTTTTGAGAGTGTGCTACTAACGATTCGGAAGGTACTTTAACTAATATCTCCATTTGCACTGAATGGAACTTTACTGATTCAAAGCAATAGTAAGCCAATGACAGTTCCAATGTATATGCTATGTGGTAGCTTCCGGAATTCAGCTTTATATTGAGCGTTCCATGGTTGTGAGTAGTATCGATGCCGTTTCTCTGCAGTTACACCTCAACCAGAATAGTTATGTAGACATACATAACACATTATACACTGAACAGAAAGCAATGTATTCAGCCTTTACTATGGATACTTCATATTTGCTTAAAAGCACAAGGTGCTAACTTGATATATACATCTGAATTTTACATACCTTATGACTTAGAGCTGTTTGCAACCAGTTTTATGAGTGTGCTATTAAACTGAAAGGTCCTTTAAATAATACCACCCCTTGAACTGAGTGGAACTTTAGTGGATGGAAGAAAAAATAAGCTACATGCATTTCCAACGTAATTGCTATGTTCTAAGTTCCGGAACTCAGCTTTATTTTGTGAACTCCGTGGTTCTGAGGAGTTGGCATGCCGTTTCTCTGCTGTTGCAGATGAACGTGAATAGTTGAGTAGACATCCATAACACAAAATGGACAGAACAGTAAGTAATACATTCAGCTCAGTATAGTGTTGACTTCAAATTTGCCCAGAATTACTATGTGCTAAATTCAAATAAACCTTTGAATATACTTACCTTATGATTTAGAGTTGTCTACAACCAGTTTTGAGAGTGTGCTACTAACGATTCGGAAGGTACTTTAACTAATATCTCCATTTGCACTGAATGGAACTTTACTGTCTCAAAGCAATAGTAAGCCAATGACAGTTCCAATGTATATGCTATGTGGTAGCTTCCGGAATTCAGCTTTATATTGAGCGTTCCATGGTTGTGAGTAGTATCGATGCCGTTTCTCTGCAGTTACACCTCAACCAGAATAGTTATGTAGACATACATAACACATTATACACTGAACAGAAAGCAATGTATTCAGCTTTACTATGGATACTTCATATTTGCTTAAAAGCACAAGGTGCTAACTTGATATATACATCTGAATTTTACATACCTTATGACAGAGCTGTTTGCAACCAGTTTTATGAGTGTGCTATTAAACTGATAGGTACTTTAAATAATACCACCCCTTGAACTGAGTGGAACTTTAGTGGATGGAAGAAAAAATAAGCTACATGCATTTCCAACGTAATTGCTATGTTCTAAGTTCCGGAACTCAGCTTTATTTTGTGAACTCCGTGGTTCTGAGGAGTTGGCATGCCGTTTCTCTGCTGTTGCAGATGAACGTGAATAGTTGAGTAGACATCCATAACACAAAATGGACAGAACAGTTAGTAATGCATTCAGCTCATTAGAGTGTTGACTTCAAATTTGCCCAGAAGTACTATGTGCTAACTTCAAATAAACCTTTGAATATACTTACCTTATGATTTAGAGTTGTCTACAACCAGTTTTGAGAGTGTGCTACTAACGTTTCGGAAGGTACTTTAACTAATATCTCCATTTGCACTGAATGGAACTTTACTGTCTCAAAGCAATAGTAAGCAAATGACAGTTTCAATGTATATGCTATGTGGTAGCTTCCGGAATTCAGCTTTATATTGAGTATTCCATGGTTGTGAGTAGTATCGATGCCGTTTCTCTGCTGTTGCGCATGAACGTGAATAGTTGAGTAGACATCCATAACACAAAATGGACAGAACAGTTAGTAATGCATTCAGCACAGTAGAGTGTTGACTTCAAAATTGCCCAGAAGTACTATGTGCTAACTTCAAATAAACCTTTGAATATACTTACCTTATGATTTAGAGTTGTCTACAACCAGTTTTGAGAGTGTGCTACTAACGTTTCGGAAGGTACTTTAACTAATATCTCCATTTGCACTGAATGGAACTTTACTGTCTCAAAGCAATAGTAAGCCAATGACAGTTCCAATGTATATGCTATGTGGTAGCTTCCGGAATTCAGCTTTATATTGAGCGTTCCATGGTTGTGAGTAGTATCGATGCCGTTTCTCTGCAGTTACACCTCAACCAGAATAGTTATGTAGACATACATAACACATTATACACTGAACAGAAAGCAATGTATTCAGCCTTTACTATGGATACTTCATATTTGCTTAAAAGCACAAGGTGCTAACTTGATATATACATCTGAATTTTACGTCCCTTATGACTTAGAGCTGTTTGCAACCAGTTTTATGAGTGTGCTACTAAACTGATAGGTACTTTAAATAATACCACCACTTGAACTGAGTGGAACTTTGGTGGATGGAAGAAAAAATAAGCTACATGCATTTCCAAGTAATTACTATGTACTAGGTTCCTGAACTACGCTTTATGTTGTGAGCACCGTGGTTCTGAGGAGTTGGCATGGCGCTTCTCTGCAGTTACACCTCAACCAGAATAGTTATGTAGACATACATAACACATTATACACAGAACAGAAAACAATGTATACAGCTTCTACGAGTATACTCTTCAAATTTGCTTAAAAGCACAAGGTGCTAACTTGATATATACATCTGAATTTTACGTACCTTATGACTTAGAGCTGTTTGCAACCAGTTTTATGAGTGTGCTACTAAACTGATAGGTTCTTTAAATAATAACACCACTTGAACTGAGTGGAACTTTGGTGGATGGAAGAAAAAATAAGCTACATGCATTTCCAACGTAATTACTATGTGCTAGGTTCCTGAACTACGCTTTATGTTGTGAACACCGTGGTTCTGAGGAGTTGGCATGGCGCTTCTCTGCTGTTACACCTCAACCAGAATAGTTATGTAGACATACATAACACATTATACACAGAAAAGAAAGCAATGTATTCAGCCTTTTCTATGGACACTTCAAATTTGCCTAAAAGCACAAGGTGCTAACTTGATATATACATCTGAATTTTACGTGCCTTATTACTTAGAGCTGTTTGCAACCAGTTTTATGAGTGTGCTATTAAACTGATAGGAACTTTAAATAATACCACCCCTTGAACTGAGAGGAACCTTAGTGGATGGAAGAAAGAATAAGCTACATGCATTTCCAACGTAATTGCTATGTGATAAGTTCCGGAACTCAGCTTTATTTTGTGAACTCCGTGGTTCTGAGGAGATGGCATGCCGTTGCTCTGCTGTTGCACATGAACGTGAATAGTTGAGTAGACATCCATAACAGAAAATGGACAGAACAGTTAGTAATACATTCAGCTCAGTATAGTGTTGACTTCAAATTTGCCCAGAATTACTATGTGCTAAATTCAAATAAACCTTTGAATATACTTACCTTAAGATTTAGAGTTGTCTACAACCAGTTTTGAGAGTGTGCTACTAACGATTCGGAAGGTACTTTAACTAATATCTCCATTTGCACTGAATGGAACTTTACTGTCTCAAAGCAATAGTAAGCCAATGACAGTTCCAATGTATATGCTATGTGGTAGCTTCCGGAATTCAGCTTTATATTGAGCGTTCCATGGTTGTGAGTAGTATCGATGCCGTTTCTCTGCAGTTACACCTCAACCAGAATAGTTATGTAGACATACATAACACATTATACACTGAACAGAAAGCAATGTATTCAGCTTTACTATGGATACTTCATATTTGCTTAAAAGCACAAGGTGCTAACTTGATATATACATCTGAATTTTACATACCTTATGACAGAGCTGTTTGCAACCAGTTTTATGAGTGTGCTATTAAACTGATAGGTACTTTAAATATTACCACCCCTTGAACTGAGTGGAACTTTAGTGGATGGAAGAAAAAATAAGCTACATGCATTTCCAACGTAATTGCTATGTTCTAAGTTCCGGAACTCAGCTTTATTTTGTGAACTCCGTGGTTCTGAGGAGTTGGCATGCCGTTTCTCTGCTGTTGCAGATGAACGTGAATAGTTGAGTAGACATCCATAACACAAAATGGACAGGACAGTTAGTAATGCATTCAGCTCATTAGAGTGTTGACTTCAAATTTGCCCAGAAGTACTATGTGCTAACTTCAAATAAACCTTTGAATATACTTACCTTATGATTTAGAGTTGTCTACAACCAGTTTTGAGAGTGTGCTACTAACGTTTCGGAAGGTACTTTAACTAATATCTCCATTTGCACTGAATGGAACTTTACTGTCTCAAAGCAATAGTAAGCAAATGACAGTTTCAATGTATATGCTATGTGGTAGCTTCCGGAATTCAGCTTTATATTGAGTATTCCATGGTTGTGAGTAGTATCGATGCCGTTTCTCTGCTGTTGCGCATGAACGTGAATAGTTGAGTAGACATCCATAACACAAAATGGACAGAACAGTTAGTAATGCATTCAGCACAGTAGAGTGTTGACTTCAAAATTGCCCAGAAGTACTATGTGCTAACTTCAAATAAACCTTTGAATATACTTACCTTATGATTTAGAGTTGTCTACAACCAGTTTTGAGAGTGTGCTACTAACGTTTCGGAAGGTACTTTAACTAATATCTCCATTTGCACTGAATGGAACTTTACTGTCTCAAAGCAATAGTAAGCCAATGACAGTTCCAATGTATATGCTATGTGGTAGCTTCCGGAATTCAGCTTTATATTGAGTATTCCATAGTTGTGAGTAGTATCGATGCCGTTTCTCTGCAGTTACACATCAACCAGAATAGTTATGTAGACATACATAACACATTATACACAGAACAGAAAGCAATGTATACAGCTTCTACGAGTATACTCTTCAAATTTGCTTAAAAGCACAAGGTGCTAACTTGATATATACATCTGAATTTTACGTACCTTATGACTTAGAGCTGTTTGCAACCAGTTTTATGAGTGTGCTACTAAACTGATAGGTACTTTAAATAATACCACCACTTGAACTGAGTGGAACTTTGGTGGATGGAAGAAAAAATAAGCTACATGCATTTCCAAGTAATTACTATGTGCTAGGTTCCTGAACTACACTTTATGTTGTGAGCACCGTGGTTCTGAGGAGTTGGCATGGCGCTTCTCTGCTGTTAAACCTCAACCAGAATAGTTATGTAGACATACATAACACATTATACACAGAACAGAAAGCAATGTATTCAGCCTTTACTATGGACACTTATAATTTGCTAAAAAGCACAAGGTGCTAACTTGATAAATACATCTGAATTTTATGTACCTTATGACTTAGAGCTGTTAGCAACCAGTTTTATGAGTGTGCTACTAAACTGATAGGTACTTTAAATAATACCACCCCCTGAACTGAGAGGAACCTTAGTGGATGGAAGAAAGAATAAGCTACATGCATTTCCAACGTAATTGCTATGTTCTAAGTTCCGGAACTCAGCTTTATTTTGTGAACTCCGTGGTTCTGAAGAGTTGGCATGCCGTTTCTCTGCTGTTGCAGATGAACGTGAATAGTTGAGTAGACATCCATAACACAAAATGGACAGAACAGTTAGTAATGCATTCAGCTCATTAGAGTGTGGACTTCAAATTTGCCCAGAAGTACTATGTGCTAACTTCAAATAAACCTTTGAATATACTTACCTTATGATTTAGAGTTGTCTACAACCAGTTTTGAGAGTGTGCTACTAACGTTTCGGAAGGTACTTTAACTAATATCTCCATTTGCACTGAATGGAACTTTACTGTCTCAAAGCAATAGTAAGCAAATGACAGTTCCAATATATATGCTATGTGCTAGCTTCCGGAATTCAGCTTTATATTGAGTATTCCATGGTTGTGAGTAGTATCGATGCCGTTTCTCTGCTGTTGCACATGAACGTGAATAGTTGAGTAGACATCCATAACACAAAATGGACAGAACAGTAAGTAATACATTCAGCTCAGTATAGTGTTGACTTCAAATTTGCCCAGAATTACTATGTGCTAAATTCAAATAAACCTTTGAATATACTTACCTTATGATTTAGAGTTGTCTACAACCAGTTTTGAGAGTGTGCTACTAACGATTCGGAAGGTACTTTAACTAATATCTCCATTTGCACTGAATGGAACTTTACTGTCTCAAAGCAATAGTAAGCCAATGACAGTTCCAATGTATATGCTATGTGGTAGCTTCCGGAATTCAGCTTTATATTGAGTATTCCATGGTTGTGAGTAGTATCGATGCCGTTTCTCTGCAGTTACACCTCAACCAGAATAGTTATGTAGACATACATAACACATTATACACAGAACAGAAAGCAATGTATACAGCTTCTACGAGTATACTCTTCAAATTTGCTTAAAAGCACAAGGTGCTAACTTGATATATACATCTGAATTTTACGTACCTTATGACTTAGAGCTGTTTGCAACCAGTTTTATGAGTGTGCTACTAAACTGATAGGTACTTTAAATAATACCACCACTTGAACTGAGTGGAACTTTGGTGGATGGAAGAAAAAATAAGCTACATGCATTTCCAAGTAATTACTATGTGCTAGGTTCCTGAACTACACTTTATGTTGTGAGCACCGTGGTTCTGAGGAGTTGGCATGGCGCTTCTCTGCTGTTAAACCTCAACCAGAATAGTTATGTAGACATACATAACACATTATACACAGAAAAGAAAGCAATGTATTCAGCCTTTTCTATGGACACTTCAAATTTGCCTAAAGGCACAAGGTGCTAACTTGATATATACATCTGAATTTTACGTGCCTTATTACTTAGAGCTGTTTGCAACCAGTTTTATGAATGTGCTATTAAACTGATAGGTACTTTAAATAATACCACCCCTTCAACTGAGTGGAACTTTAGTGGATGGAAGAAAAGATAAGCTACATGCATTTCCAACGTAATTGCTATGTTCTAAGTTCCGGAACTCAGCTTTATTTTGTGAACTCCGTGGTTCTGAGGAGTTGGCATGCCGTTTCTCTGCTGTTGCAGATGAACGTGAATAGTTGAGTAGACATCCATAACACAAAATGGACAGAACAGTTAGTAATGCATTCAGCTCATTAGAGTGTGGACTTCAAATTTGCCCAGAAGTACTATGTGCTAACTTCAAATAAACCTTTGAATATACTTACCTTATGATTTAGAGTTGTCTACAACCAGTTTTGAGAGTGTGCTACTAACGTTTCGGAAGGTACTTTAACTAATATCTCCATTTGCACTGAATGGAACTTTACTGTCACAAAGCAATAGTAAGAAAATGACAGTTCCAATGTAAATGCTATGTGGTAGATTCCGGAATTCAGCTTTATATTGAGTATTCCATAGTTGTGAGTAGTATCGATGCCGTTTCTCTGCAGTTACACCTCAACCAGAATAGTTATGTAGACATACATAACACATTATACACAGAGCAGAAAGCAATGTATTCAGCCTTTACTATGGACACTTATAATTTCCTTAAAAGCACAAGGTGCTAACTTGATAAATACATCTGAATTTTATGTACCTTATGACTTAGAGCTGTTAGCACCAGTTTTATGAGTGTGCTACTAAACTGATAGGTACTTTAAATAATACCACCCCTTGAACTGAGAGGAACCTTAGTGGATGGAAGAAAGAATAAGCTACATGCATTTCCAACGTAATTGCTATGTGATAAGTTCCGGAACTCAGCTTTATTTCGTGAACTCCGTGGTTCTGAGGAGTTGGCATGCCGTTGCTCTGCTGTTGCACATGAACGTGAATAGTTGAGTAGACATCCATAACACAAAATGGACAGAACAGTTAGTAATACATTCAGCTCAGTATAGTGTTGACTTCAAATTTGCCCAGAATTACTATGTGCTAAATTCAAATAAACCTTTGAATATACTTACCTTATGATTTAGAGTTGTCTACAACCAGTTTTGAGAGTGTGCTACTAACGATTCGGAAGGTACTTTAACTAATATCTCCATTTGCACTGAATGGAACTTTACTGTCTCAAAGCAATAGTAAGCCAATGACAGTTCCAATGTATATGCTATGTGGTAGCTTCCGGAATTCAGCTTTATATTGAGCGTTCCATGGTTGTGAGTAGTATCGATGCCGTTTCTCTGCAGTTACACCTCAACCAGAATAGTTATGTAGACATACATAACACATTATACACAGAACAGAAAGCAATCTATTCAGCCTTTACTATGGACACTTCAAATTTGCTTAAAAGCACAAGGTGCTAACTTTACATATACATCTGAATTTTACGTACATTATGACTTAGAGCTGTTTGCAACCAGTTTTATGAGTGTGCTACTAAACTGATAGGTACTTTAAATAATACCACCCCTTGAACTGAGTGGAACTTTAGTGGATGGAAGAAAAAATAAGCTACATGCATTGCCAACGTAATTGCTATGTTCTAAGTTCCGGAACTCAGCTTTATTTTGTGAACTCCGTGGTTCTGAGGAGTTTGCATGCCGTTTCTCTGCTGTTGCAGATGAACGTGAATAGTTGAGTAGACATCCATAACACAAAATGGACAGAACAGTTAGTAATGCATTCAGCTCATTAGAGTGTTGACTTCAAATTTGCCCAGAAGTACTATGTGCTAACTTCAAATAAACCTTTGAATATACTTACCTTATGATTTAGAGTTGTCTACAACCAGTTTTGAGAGTGTGCTACTAACGTTTCGGAAGGTACTTTAACTAATATCTCCATTTGCACTGAATGGAACTTTACTGTCTCAAAGCAATAGTAAGCAAATGACAGTTCCAATGTATATGCTATGTGGTAGCTTCCGGAATTCAGCTTTATATTGAGTATTCCATGGTTGTGAGTAGTATCGATGCCGTTTCTCTGCAGTTACACCTCAACCAGAATTGTTATGTAGACATACATAACACATTATACACAGAACAGAAAGCAATGTATTCAGCCTTTACTATGGACACTTATAATTTGCTAAAAAGCACAAGGTGCTAACTTGATAAATACATCTGAATTTTATGTACCTTATGACTTAGAGCTGTTAGCAACCAGTTTTATGAGTGTGCTACTAAACTGATAGGTACTTTAAATAATACCACCCCCTGAACTGAGAGGAACCTTAGTGGATGGAAGAAAGAATAAGCTACATGCATTTCCAACGTAATTGCTATGTTCTAAGTTCCGGAACTCAGCTTTATTTTGTGAACTCCGTGGTTCTGAAGAGTTGGCATGCCGTTTCTCTGCTGTTGCAGATGAACGTGAATAGTTGAGTAGACATCCATAACACAAAATGGACAGAACAGTTAGTAATGCATTCAGCTCATTAGAGTGTGGACTTCAAATTTGCCCAGAAGTACTATGTGCTAACTTCAAATAAACCTTTGAATATACTTACCTTATGATTTAGAGTTGTATACAACCAGTTTTGAGAGTGTGCTACTAACGTTTCGGAAGGTACTTTAACTAATATCTCCATTTGCACTGAATGGAACTTTACTGTCTCAAAGCAATAGTAAGCAAATGACAGTTCCAATATATATGCTATGTGCTAGCTTCCGGAATTCAGCTTTATATTGAGTATTCCATGGTTGTGAGTAGTATCGATGCCGTTTCTCTGCTGTTGCACATGAACGTGAATAGTTGAGTAGACATCCATAACACAAAATGGACAGAACAGTAAGTAATACATTCAGCTCAGTATAGTGTTGACTTCAAATTTGCCCAGAATTACTATGTGCTAAATTCAAATAAACCTTTGAATATACTTACCTTATGATTTAGAGTTGTCTACAACCAGTTTTGAGAGTGTGCTACTAACGATTCGGAAGGTACTTTAACTAATATCTCCATTTGCACTGAATGGAACTTTACTGTCTCAAAGCAATAGTAAGCCAATGACAGTTCCAATGTATATGCTATGTGGTAGCTTCCGGAATTCAGCTTTATATTGAGTATTCCATGGTTGTGAGTAGTATCGATGCCGTTTCTCTGCAGTTACACCTCAACCAGAATAGTTATGTAGACATACATAACACATTATACACAGAACAGAAAGCAATGTATACAGCTTCTACGAGTATACTCTTCAAATTTGCTTAAAAGCACAAGGTGCTAACTTGATATATACATCTGAATTTTACGTACCTTATGACTTAGAGCTGTTTGCAACCAGTTTTATGAGTGTGCTACTAAACTGATAGGTACTTTAAATAATACCACCACTTGAACTGAGTGGAACTTTGGTGGATGGAAGAAAAAATAAGCTACATGCATTTCCAAGTAATTACTATGTGCTAGGTTCCTGAACTACACTTTATGTTGTGAGCACCGTGGTTCTGAGGAGTTGGCATGGCGCTTCTCTGCTGTTAAACCTCAACCAGAATAGTTATGTAGACATACATAACACATTATACACAGAACAGAAAGCAATGTATACAGCTTCTACGAGTATACTCTTCAAATTTGCTTAAAAGCACAAGGTGCTAACTTGATATATACATCTGAATTTTACGTACCTTATGACTTAGAGCTGTTTGCAACCAGTTTTATGAGTGTGCTACTAAACTGATAGGTACTTTAAATAATACCACCACTTGAACTGAGTGGAACTTTGGTGGATGGAAGAAAAAATAAGCTACATGCATTTCCAACGTAATTAATATGTGCTAGGTTCCTGAACTACGCTTTATGTTGTGAAGACCGTGGTTCTGAGGAGTTGGCATGGCGCTTCTCTGCTGTTACACCTCAACCAGAATAGTTATGTAGACATACATAACACATTATACACAGAAAAGAAAGCAATGTATTCAGCCTTTTCTATGGACACTTCAAATTTGCCTAAAGGCACAAGGTGCTAACTTGATATATACATCTGAATTTTACGTGCCTTATTACTTAGAGCTGTTTGCAACCAGTTTTATGAATGTGCTATTAAACTGATAGGTACTTTAAATAATACCACCCCTTCAACTGAGTGGAACTTTAGTGGATGGAAGAAAAGATAAGCTACATGCATTTCCAACGTAATTGCTATGTTCTAAGTTCCGGAACTCAGCTTTATTTTGTGAACTCCGTGGTTCTGAGGAGTTGGCATGCCGTTTCTCTGCTGTTGCAGATGAACGTGAATAGTTGAGTAGACATCCATAACACAAAATGGACAGAACAGTTAGTAATGCATTCAGCTCATTAGAGTGTGGACTTCAAATTTGCCCAGAAGTACTATGTGCTAACTTCAAATAAACCTTTGAATATACTTACCTTATGATTTAGAGTTGTCTACAACCAGTTTTGAGAGTGTGCTACTAACGTTTCGGAAGGTACTTTAACTAATATCTCCATTTGCACTGAATGGAACTTTACTGTCACAAAGCAATAGTAAGAAAATGACAGTTCCAATGTATATGCTATGTGGTAGATTCCGGAATTCAGCTTTATATTGAGTATTCCATGGTTGTGAGTAGTATCGATGCCGTTTCTCTGCAGTTACACCTCAACCAGAATAGTTATGTAGACATACATAACACATTATACACAGAGCAGAAAGCAATGTATTCAGCCTTTACTATGGACACTTATAATTTCCTTAAAAGCACAAGGTGCTAACTTGATAAATACATCTGAATTTTATGTACCTTATGACTTAGAGCTGTTAGCACCAGTTTTATGAGTGTGCTACTAAACTGATAGGTACTTTAAATAATACCACCCCTTGAACTGAGAGGAACCTTAGTGGATGGAAGAAAGAATAAGCTACATGCATTTCCAACGTAATTGCTATGTGATAAGTTCCGGAACTCAGCTTTATTTCGTGAACTCCGTGGTTCTGAGGAGTTGGCATGCCGTTGCTCTGCTGTTGCACATGAACGTGAATAGTTGAGTAGACATCCATAACACAAAATGGACAGAACAGTTCAGTATAGTGTTGACTTCAAATTTGCCCAGAATTACTATGTGCTAAATTCAAATAAACCTTTGAATATACTTACCTTATGATTTAGAGTTGTCTACAACCAGTTTTGAGAGTGTGCTACTAACGATTCGGAAGGTACTTTAACTAATATCTCCATTTGCACTGAATGGAACTTTACTGTCTCAAAGCAATAGTAAGCAAATGACAGTTCCAATATATATGCTATGTGCTAGCTTCCGGAATTCAGCTTTATATTGAGTATTCCATGGTTGTGAGTAGTATCGATGCCGTTTCTCTGCTGTTGCACATGAACGTGAATAGTTGAGTAGACATCCATAACACAAAATGGACAGAACAGTAAGTAATACATTCAGCTTAGTATAGTGTTGACTTCAAATTTGCCCAGAATTACTATGTGCTAAATTCAAATAAACCTTTGAATATACTTACCTTATGATTTAGAGTTGTCTACAACCAGTTTTGAGAGTGTGCTGCTAACGATTCGGAAGGTACTTTAACTAATATCTCCATTTGCACTGAATGGAACTTTACTGTCTCAAAGCAATAGTAAGCCAATGACAGTTCCAATGTATATGCTATGTGGTAGCTTCCGGAATTCAGCTTTATATTGAGTATTCCATGGTTGTGAGTAGTATCGATGCCGTTTCTCTGCAGTTACACCTCAACCAGAATAGTTATGTAGACATACATAACACATTATACACAGAACAGAAAGCAATGTATACAGCTTCTACGAGTATACTCTTCAAATTTGCTTAAAAGCACAAGGTGCTAACTTGATATATACATCTGAATTTTACGTACCTTATGACTTAGAGCTGTTTGCAACCAGTTTTATGAGTGTGCTACTAAACTGATAGGTACTTTAAATAATACCACCACTTGAACTGAGTGGAACTTTGGTGGATGGAAGAAAAAATAAGCTACATGCATTTCCAAGTAATTACTATGTGCTAGGTTCCTGAACTACACTTTATGTTGTGAGCACCGTGGTTCTGAGGAGTTGGCATGGCGCTTCTCTGCTGTTAAACCTCAACCAGAATAGTTATGTAGACATACATAACACATTATACACAGAACAGAAAGCAATGTATACAGCTTCTACGAGTATACTCTTCAAATTTGCTTAAAAGCACAAGGTGCTAACTTGATATATACATCTGAATTTTACGTACCTTATGACTTAGAGCTGTTTGCAACCAGTTTTATGAGTGTGCTACTAAACTGATAGGTACTTTAAATAATACCACCACTTGAACTGAGTGGAACTTTGGTGGATGGAAGAAAAAATAAGCTACATGCATTTCCAACGTAATTAATATGTGCTAGGTTCCTGAACTACGCTTTATGTTGTGAAGACCGTGGTTCTGAGGAGTTGGCATGGCGCTTCTCTGCTGTTACACCTCAACCAGAATAGTTATGTAGACATACATAACACATTATACACAGAAAAGAAAGCAATGTATTCAGCCTTTTCTATGGACACTTCAAATTTGCCTAAAGGCACAAGGTGCTAACTTGATATATACATCTGAATTTTACGTGCCTTATTACTTAGAGCTGTTTGCAACCAGTTTTATGAATGTGCTATTAAACTGATAGGTACTTTAAATAATACCACCCCTTCAACTGAGTGGAACTTTAGTGGATGGAAGAAAAGATAAGCTACATGCATTTCCAACGTAATTGCTATGTTCTAAGTTCCGGAACTCAGCTTTATTTTGTGAACTCCGTGGTTCTGAGGAGTTGGCATGCCGTTTCTCTGCTGTTGCAGATGAACGTGAATAGTTGAGTAGACATCCATAACACAAAATGGACAGAACAGTTAGTAATGCATTCAGCTCATTAGAGTGTGGACTTCAAATTTGCCCAGAAGTACTATGTGCTAACTTCAAATAAACCTTTGAATATACTTACCTTATGATTTAGAGTTGTCTACAACCAGTTTTGAGAGTGTGCTACTAACGTTTCGGAAGGTACTTTAACTAATATCTCCATTTGCACTGAATGGAACTTTACTGTCACAAAGCAATAGTAAGAAAATGACAGTTCCAATGTATATGCTATGTGGTAGCTTCCGGAATTCAGCTTTATATTGAGTATTCCATAGTTGTGAGTAGTATCGATGCCGTTTCTCTGCAGTTACACCTCAACCAGAATAGTTATGTAGACATACATAACACATTATACACAGAGCAGAAAGCAATGTATTCAGCCTTTACTATGGACACTTATAATTTCCTTAAAAGCACAAGGTGCTAACTTGATAAATACATCTGAATTTTATGTACCTTATGACTTAGAGCTGTTAGCACCAGTTTTATGAGTGTGCTACTAAACTGATAGGTACTTTAAATAATACCAACCCTTGAACTGAGAGGAACCTTAGTGGATGGAAGAAAGAATAAGCTACATGCATTTCCAACGTAATTGCTATGTGATAAGTTCCGGAACTCAGCTTTATTTCGTGAACTCCGTGGTTCTGAGGAGTTGGCATGCCGTTGCTCTGCTGTTGCACATGAACGTGAATAGTTGAGTAGACATCCATAACACAAAATGGACAGAACAGTTAGTAATACATTCAGCTCAGTATAGTGTTGACTTCAAATTTGCCCAGAATTACTATGTGCTAAATTCAAATAAACCTTTGAATATACTTACCTTATGATTTAGAGTTGTCTACAACCAGTTTTGAGAGTGTGCTACTAACGATTCGGAAGGTACTTTAACTAATATCTCCATTTGCACTGAATGGAACTTTACTGTCTCAAAGCAATAGTAAGCCAATGACAGTTCCAATGTATATGCTATGTGGTAGCTTCCGGAATTCAGCTTTATATTGAGCGTTCCATGGTTGTGAGTAGTATCGATGCCGTTTCTCTGCAGTTACACCTCAACCAGAATAGTTATGTAGACATACATAACACATTATACACAGAACAGAAAGCAATCTATTCAGCCTTTACTATGGACACTTCAAATTTGCTTAAAAGCACAAGGTGCTAACTTTACATATACATCTGAATTTTACGTACATTATGACTTAGAGCTGTTTGCAACCAGTTTTATGAGTGTGCTACTAAACTGATAGGTACTTTAAATAATACCACCCCTTGAACTGAGTGGAACTTTAGTGGATGGAAGAAAAAATAAGCTACATGCATTGCCAACGTAATTGCTATGTTCTAAGTTCCGGAACTCAGCTTTATTTTGTGAACTCCGTGGTTCTGAGGAGTTGGCATGCCGTTTCTCTGCTGTTGCAGATGAACGTGAATAGTTGAGCAGACATCCATAACACAAAATGGACAGAACAGTTAGTAATGCATTCAGCTCATTAGAGTGTTGACTTCAAATTTGCCCAGAAGTACTATGTGCTAACTTCAAATAAACCTTTGAATATACTTACCTTATGATTTAGAGTTGTCTACAACCAGTTTTGAGAGTGTGCTACTAACGTTTCGGAAGGTACTTTAACTAATATCTCCATTTGCACTGAATGGAACTTTACTGTCTCAAAGCAATAGTAAGCAAATGACAGTTCCAATGTATATGCTATGTGGTAGCTTCCGGAATTCAGCTTTATATTGAGTATTCCATGGTTGTGAGTAGTATCGATGCCGTTTCTCTGCAGTTACACCTCAACCAGAATTGTTATGTAGACATACATAACACATTATACACAGAACAGAAAGCAATGTATTCAGCCTTTACTATGGACACTTATAATTTGCTAAAAAGCACAAGGTGCTAACTTGATAAATACATCTGAATTTTATGTACCTTATGACTTAGAGCTGTTAGCAACCAGTTTTATGAGTGTGCTACTAAACTGATAGGTACTTTAAATAATACCACCCCCTGAACTGAGAGGAACCTTAGTGGATGGAAGAAAGAATAAGCTACATGCATTTCCAACGTAATTGCTATGTTCTAAGTTCCGGAACTCAGCTTTATTTTTTGAACTCCGTGGTTCTGAAGAGTTGGCATGCCGTTTCTCTGCTGTTGCAGATGAACGTGAATAGTTGAGTAGACATCCATAACACAAAATGGACAGAACAGTTAGTAATGCATTCAGCCCATTAGAGTGTGGACTTCAAATTTGCCCAGAAGTACTATGTGCTAACTTCAAATAAACCTTTGAATATACTTACCTTATGATTTAGAGTTGTCTACAACCAGTTTTGAGAGTGTGCTACTAACGTTTCGGAAGGTACTTTAACTAATATCTCCATTTGCACTGAATGGAACTTTACTGTCTCAAAGCAATAGTAAGCAAATGACAGTTCCAATATATATGCTATGTGCTAGCTTCCGGAATTCAGCTTTATATTGAGTATTCCATGGTTGTGAGTAGTATCGATGCCGTTTCTCTGCTGTTGCACATGAACGTGAATAGTTGAGTAGACATCCATAACACAAAATGGACAGAACAGTAAGTAATACATTCAGCTCAGTATAGTGTTGACTTCAAATTTGCCCAGAATTACTATGTGCTAAATTCAAATAAACCTTTGAATATACTTACCTTATGATTTAGAGTTGTCTACAACCAGTTTTGAGAGTGTGCTACTAACGATTCGGAAGGTACTTTAACTAATATCTCCATTTGCACTGAATGGAACTTTACTGTCTCAAAGCAATAGTAAGCCAATGACAGTTCCAATGTATATGCTATGTGGTAGCTTCCGGAATTCAGCTTTATATTGAGTATTCCATGGTTGTGAGTAGTATCGATGCCGTTTCTCTGCAGTTACACCTCAACCAGAATAGTTATGTAGACATACATAACACATTATACACAGAACAGAAAGCAATGTATACAGCTTCTACGAGTATACTCTTCAAATTTGCTTAAAAGCACAAGGTGCTAACTTGATATATACATCTGAATTTTACGTACCTTATGACTTAGAGCTGTTTGCAACCAGTTTTATGAGTGTGCTACTAAACTGATAGGTACTTTAAATAATACCACCACTTGAACTGAGTGGAACTTTGGTGGATGGAAGAAAAAATAAGCTACATGCATTTCCAAGTAATTACTATGTGCTAGGTTCCTGAACTACACTTTATGTTGTGAGCACCGTGGTTCTGAGGAGTTGGCATGGCGCTTCTCTGCTGTTAAACCTCAACCAGAATAGTTATGTAGACATACATAACACATTATACACAGAACAGAAAGCAATGTATACAGCTTCTACGAGTATACTCTTCAAATTTGCTTAAAAGCACAAGGTGCTAACTTGATATATACATCTGAATTTTACGTACCTTATGACTTAGAGCTGTTTGCAACCAGTTTTATGAGTGTGCTACTAAACTGATAGGTACTTTAAATAATACCACCACTTGAACTGAGTGGAACTTTGGTGGATGGAAGAAAAAATAAGCTACATGCATTTCCAACGTAATTAATATGTGCTAGGTTCCTGAACTACGCTTTATGTTGTGAAGACCGTGGTTCTGAGGAGTTGGCATGGCGCTTCTCTGCTGTTACACCTCAACCAGAATAGTTATGTAGACATACATAACACATTATACACAGAAAAGAAAGCAATGTATTCAGCCTTTTCTATGGACACTTCAAATTTGCCTAAAGGCACAAGGTGCTAACTTGATATATACATCTGAATTTTACGTGCCTTATTACTTAGAGCTGTTTGCAACCAGTTTTATGAATGTGCTATTAAACTGATAGGTACTTTAAATAATACCACCCCTTCAACTGAGTGGAACTTTAGTGGATGGAAGAAAAGATAAGCTACATGCATTTCCAACGTAATTGCTATGTTCTAAGTTCCGGAACTCAGCTTTATTTTGTGAACTCCGTGGTTCTGAGGAGTTGGCATGCCGTTTCTCTGCTGTTGCAGATGAACGTGAATAGTTGAGTAGACATCCATAACACAAAATGGACAGAACAGTTAGTAATGCATTCAGCTCATTAGAGTGTGGACTTCAAATTTGCCCAGAAGTACTATGTGCTAACTTCAAATAAACCTTTGAATATACTTACCTTATGATTTAGAGTTGTCTACAACCAGTTTTGAGAGTGTGCTACTAACGTTTCGGAAGGTACTTTAACTAATATCTCCATTTGCACTGAATGGAACTTTACTGTCACAAAGCAATAGTAAGAAAATGACAGTTCCAATGTAAATGCTATGTGGTAGATTCCGGAATTCAGCTTTATATTGAGTATTCCATAGTTGTGAGTAGTATCGATGCCGTTTCTCTGCAGTTACACCTCAACCAGAATAGTTATGTAGACATACATAACACATTATACACAGAGCAGAAAGCAATGTATTCAGCCTTTACTATGGACACTTATAATTTCCTTAAAAGCACAAGGTGCTAACTTGATAAATACATCTGAATTTTATGTACCTTATGACTTAGAGCTGTTAGCACCAGTTTTATGAGTGTGCTACTAAACTGATAGGTACTTTAAATAATACCACCCCTTGAACTGAGAGGAACCTTAGTGGATGGAAGAAAGAATAAGCTACATGCATTTCCAACGTAATTGCTATGTGATAAGTTCCGGAACTCAGCTTTATTTCGTGAACTCCGTGGTTCTGAGGAGTTGGCATGCCGTTGCTCTGCTGTTGCACATGAACGTGAATAGTTGAGTAGACATCCATAACACAAAATGGACAGAACAGTTAGTAATACATTCAGCTCAGTATAGTGTTGACTTCAAATTTGCCCAGAATTACTATGTGCTAAATTCAAATAAACCTTTGAATATACTTACCTTATGATTTAGAGTTGTCTACAACCAGTTTTGAGAGTGTGCTACTAACGATTCGGAAGGTACTTTAACTAATATCTCCATTTGCACTGAATGGAACTTTACTGTCTCAAAGCAATAGTAAGCCAATGACAGTTCCAATGTATATGCTATGTGGTAGCTTCCGGAATTCAGCTTTATATTGAGCGTTCCATGGTTGTGAGTAGTATCGATGCCGTTTCTCTGCAGTTACACCTCAACCAGAATAGTTATGTAGACATACATAACACATTATACACAGAACAGAAAGCAATCTATTCAGCCTTTACTATGGACACTTCAAATTTGCTTAAAAGCACAAGGTGCTAACTTTACATATACATCTGAATTTTACGTACATTATGACTTAGAGCTGTTTGCAACCAGTTTTATGAGTGTGCTACTAAACTGATAGGTACTTTAAATAATACCACCCCTTGAACTGAGTGGAACTTTAGTGGATGGAAGAAAAAATAAGCTACATGCATTGCCAACGTAATTGCTATGTTCTAAGTTCCGGAACTCAGCTTTATTTTGTGAACTCCGTGGTTCTGAGGAGTTTGCATGCCGTTTCTCTGCTGTTGCAGATGAACGTGAATAGTTGAGTAGACATCCATAACACAAAATGGACAGAACAGTTAGTAATGCATTCAGCTCATTAGAGTGTTGACTTCAAATTTGCCCAGAAGTACTATGTGCTAACTTCAAATAAACCTTTGAATATACTTACCTTATGATTTAGAGTTGTCTACAACCAGTTTTGAGAGTGTGCTACTAACGTTTCGGAAGGTACTTTAACTAATATCTCCATTTGCACTGAATGGAACTTTACTGTCTCAAAGCAATAGTAAGCAAATGACAGTTCCAATGTATATGCTATGTGGTAGCTTCCGGAATTCAGCTTTATATTGAGTATTCCATGGTTGTGAGTAGTATCGATGCCGTTTCTCTGCAGTTACACCTCAACCAGAATTGTTATGTAGACATACATAACACATTATACACAGAACAGAAAGCAATGTATTCAGCCTTTACTATGGACACTTATAATTTGCTAAAAAGCACAAGGTGCTAACTTGATAAATACATCTGAATTTTATGTACCTTATGACTTAGAGCTGTTAGCAACCAGTTTTATGAGTGTGCTACTAAACTGATAGGTACTTTAAATAATACCACCCCCTGAACTGAGAGGAACCTTAGTGGATGGAAGAAAGAATAAGCTACATGCATTTCCAACGTAATTGCTATGTTCTAAGTTCCGGAACTCAGCTTTATTTTGTGAACTCCGTGGTTCTGAAGAGTTGGCATGCCGTTTCTCTGCTGTTGCAGATGAACGTGAATAGTTGAGTAGACATCCATAACACAAAATGGACAGAACAGTTAGTAATGCATTCAGCTCATTAGAGTGTGGACTTCAAATTTGCCCAGAAGTACTATGTGCTAACTTCAAATAAACCTTTGAATATACTTACCTTATGATTTAGAGTTGTCTACAACCAGTTTTGAGAGTGTGCTACTAACGTTTCGGAAGGTACTTTAACTAATATCTCCATTTGCACTGAATGGAACTTTACTGTCTCAAAGCAATAGTAAGCAAATGACAGTTCCAATATATATGCTATGTGCTAGCTTCCGGAATTCAGCTTTATATTGAGTATTCCATGGTTGTGAGTAGTATCGATGCCGTTTCTCTGCTGTTGCACATGAACGTGAATAGTTGAGTAGACATCCATAACACAAAATGGACAGAACAGTAAGTAATACATTCAGCTCAGTATAGTGTTGACTTCAAATTTGCCCAGAATTACTATGTGCTAAATTCAAATAAACCTTTGAATATACTTACCTTATGATTTAGAGTTGTCTACAACCAGTTTTGAGAGTGTGCTACTAACGATTCGGAAGGTACTTTAACTAATATCTCCATTTGCACTGAATGGAACTTTACTGTCTCAAAGCAATAGTAAGCCAATGACAGTTCCAATGTATATGCTATGTGGTAGCTTCCGGAATTCAGCTTTATATTGAGTATTCCATGGTTGTGAGTAGTATCGATGCCGTTTCTCTGCAGTTACACCTCAACCAGAATAGTTATGTAGACATACATAACACATTATACACAGAACAGAAAGCAATGTATACAGCTTCTACGAGTATACTCTTCAAATTTGCTTAAAAGCACAAGGTGCTAACTTGATATATACATCTGAATTTTACGTACCTTATGACTTAGAGCTGTTTGCAACCAGTTTTATGAGTGTGCTACTAAACTGATAGGTACTTTAAATAATACCACCACTTGAACTGAGTGGAACTTTGGTGGATGGAAGAAAAAATAAGCTACATGCATTTCCAAGTAATTACTATGTGCTAGGTTCCTGAACTACACTTTATGTTGTGAGCACCGTGGTTCTGAGGAGTTGGCATGGCGCTTCTCTGCTGTTAAACCTCAACCAGAATAGTTATGTAGACATACATAACACATTATACACAGAACAGAAAGCAATGTATACAGCTTCTACGAGTATACTCTTCAAATTTGCTTAAAAGCACAAGGTGCTAACTTGATATATACATCTGAATTTTACGTACCTTATGACTTAGAGCTGTTTGCAACCAGTTTTATGAGTGTGCTACTAAACTGATAGGTACTTTAAATAATACCACCACTTGAACTGAGTGGAACTTTGGTGGATGGAAGAAAAAATAAGCTACATGCATTTCCAACGTAATTAATATGTGCTAGGTTCCTGAACTACGCTTTATGTTGTGAAGACCGTGGTTCTGAGGAGTTGGCATGGCGCTTCTCTGCTGTTACACCTCAACCAGAATAGTTATGTAGACATACATAACACATTATACACAGAAAAGAAAGCAATGTATTCAGCCTTTTCTATGGACACTTCAAATTTGCCTAAAGGCACAAGGTGCTAACTTGATATATACATCTGAATTTTACGTGCCTTATTACTTAGAGCTGTTTGCAACCAGTTTTATGAATGTGCTATTAAACTGATAGGTACTTTAAATAATACCACCCCTTCAACTGAGTGGAACTTTAGTGGATGGAAGAAAAGATAAGCTACATGCATTTCCAACGTAATTGCTATGTTCTAAGTTCCGGAACTCAGCTTTATTTTGTGAACTCCGTGGTTCTGAGGAGTTGGCATGCCGTTTCTCTGCTGTTGCAGATGAACGTGAATAGTTGAGTAGACATCCATAACACAAAATGGACAGAACAGTTAGTAATGCATTCAGCTCATTAGAGTGTGGACTTCAAATTTGCCCAGAAGTACTATGTGCTAACTTCAAATAAACCTTTGAATATACTTACCTTATGATTTAGAGTTGTCTACAACCAGTTTTGAGAGTGTGCTACTAACGTTTCGGAAGGTACTTTAACTAATATCTCCATTTGCACTGAATGGAACTTTACTGTCACAAAGCAATAGTAAGAAAATGACAGTTCCAATGTATATGCTATGTGGTAGATTCCGGAATTCAGTTTATATTGAGTATTCCATGGTTGTGAGTAGTATCGATGCCGTTTCTCTGCAGTTACACCTCAACCAGAATAGTTATGTAGACATACATAACACATTATACACAGAGCAGAAAGCAATGTATTCAGCCTTTACTATGGACACTTATAATTTCCTTAAAAGCACAAGGTGCTAACTTGATAAATACATCTGAATTTTATGTACCTTATGACTTAGAGCTGTTAGCACCAGTTTTATGAGTGTGCTACTAAACTGATAGGTACTTTAAATAATACCACCCCTTGAACTGAGAGGAACCTTAGTGGATGGAAGAAAGAATAAGCTACATGCATTTCCAACGTAATTGCTATGTGATAAGTTCCGGAACTCAGCTTTATTTCGTGAACTCCGTGGTTCTGAGGAGTTGGCATGCCGTTGCTCTGCTGTTGCACATGAACGTGAATAGTTGAGTAGACATCCATAACACAAAATGGACAGAACAGTTAGTAATACATTCAGCTCAGTATAGTGTTGACTTCAAATTTGCCCAGAATTACTATGTGCTAAATTCAAATAAACCTTTGAATATACTTACCTTATGATTTAGAGTTGTCTACAACCAGTTTTGAGAGTGTGCTACTAACGATTCGGAAGGTACTTTAACTAATATCTCCATTTGCACTGAATGGAACTTTACTGTCTCAAAGCAATAGTAAGCAAATGACAGTTCCAATATATATGCTATGTGCTAGCTTCCGGAATTCAGCTTTATATTGAGTATTCCATGGTTGTGAGTAGTATCGATGCCGTTTCTCTGCTGTTGCACATGAACGTGAATAGTTGAGTAGACATCCATAACACAAAATGGACAGAACAGTAAGTAATACATTCAGCTTAGTATAGTGTTGACTTCAAATTTGCCCAGAATTACTATGTGCTAAATTCAAATAAACCTTTGAATATACTTACCTTATGATTTAGAGTTGTCTACAACCAGTTTTGAGAGTGTGCTGCTAACGATTCGGAAGGTACTTTAACTAATATCTCCATTTGCACTGAATGGAACTTTACTGTCTCAAAGCAATAGTAAGCCAATGACAGTTCCAATGTATATGCTATGTGGTAGCTTCCGGAATTCAGCTTTATATTGAGTATTCCATGGTTGTGAGTAGTATCGATGCCGTTTCTCTGCAGTTACACCTCAACCAGAATAGTTATGTAGACATACATAACACATTATACACAGAACAGAAAGCAATGTATACAGCTTCTACGAGTATACTCTTCAAATTTGCTTAAAAGCACAAGGTGCTAACTTGATATATACATCTGAATTTTACGTACCTTATGACTTAGAGCTGTTTGCAACCAGTTTTATGAGTGTGCTACTAAACTGATAGGTACTTTAAATAATACCACCACTTGAACTGAGTGGAACTTTGGTGGATGGAAGAAAAAATAAGCTACATGCATTTCCAAGTAATTACTATGTGCTAGGTTCCTGAACTACACTTTATGTTGTGAGCACCGTGGTTCTGAGGAGTTGGCATGGCGCTTCTCTGCTGTTAAACCTCAACCAGAATAGTTATGTAGACATACATAACACATTATACACAGAACAGAAAGCAATGTATACAGCTTCTACGAGTATACTCTTCAAATTTGCTTAAAAGCACAAGGTGCTAACTTGATATATACATCTGAATTTTACGTACCTTATGACTTAGAGCTGTTTGCAACCAGTTTTATGAGTGTGCTACTAAACTGATAGGTACTTTAAATAATACCACCACTTGAACTGAGTGGAACTTTGGTGGATGGAAGAAAAAATAAGCTACATGCATTTCCAACGTAATTAATATGTGCTAGGTTCCTGAACTACGCTTTATGTTGTGAAGACCGTGGTTCTGAGGAGTTGGCATGGCGCTTCTCTGCTGTTACACCTCAACCAGAATAGTTATGTAGACATACATAACACATTATACACAGAAAAGAAAGCAATGTATTCAGCCTTTTCTATGGACACTTCAAATTTGCCTAAAGGCACAAGGTGCTAACTTGATATATACATCTGAATTTTACGTGCCTTATTACTTAGAGCTGTTTGCAACCAGTTTTATGAATGTGCTATTAAACTGATAGGTACTTTAAATAATACCACCCCTTCAACTGAGTGGAACTTTAGTGGATGGAAGAAAAGATAAGCTACATGCATTTCCAACGTAATTGCTATGTTCTAAGTTCCGGAACTCAGCTTTATTTTGTGAACTCCGTGGTTCTGAGGAGTTGGCATGCCGTTTCTCTGCTGTTGCAGATGAACGTGAATAGTTGAGTAGACATCCATAACACAAAATGGACAGAACAGTTAGTAATGCATTCAGCTCATTAGAGTGTGGACTTCAAATTTGCCCAGAAGTACTATGTGCTAACTTCAAATAAACCTTTGAATATACTTACCTTATGATTTAGAGTTGTCTACAACCAGTTTTGAGAGTGTGCTACTAACGTTTCGGAAGGTACTTTAACTAATATCTCCATTTGCACTGAATGGAACTTTACTGTCACAAAGCAATAGTAAGAAAATGACAGTTCCAATGTATATGCTATGTGGTAGATTCCGGAATTCAGCTTTATATTGAGTATTCCATAGTTGTGAGTAGTATCGATGCCGTTTCTCTGCAGTTACACCTCAACCAGAATAGTTATGTAGACATACATAACACATTATACACAGAGCAGAAAGCAATGTATTCAGCCTTTACTATGGACACTTATAATTTCCTTAAAAGCACAAGGTGCTAACTTGATAAATACATCTGAATTTTATGTACCTTATGACTTAGAGCTGTTAGCACCAGTTTTATGAGTGTGCTACTAAACTGATAGGTACTTTAAATAATACCACCCCTTGAACTGAGAGGAACCTTAGTGGATGGAAGAAAGAATAAGCTACATGCATTTCCAACGTAATTGCTATGTGATAAGTTCCGGAACTCAGCTTTATTTCGTGAACTCCGTGGTTCTGAGGAGTTGGCATGCCGTTGCTCTGCTGTTGCACATGAACGTGAATAGTTGAGTAGACATCCATAACACAAAATGGACAGAACAGTTAGTAATACATTCAGCTCAGTATAGTGTTGACTTCAAATTTGCCCAGAATTACTATGTGCTAAATTCAAATAAACCTTTGAATATACTTACCTTGTGATTTAGAGTTGTCTACAACCAGTTTTGAGAGTGTGCTACTAACGATTCGGAAGGTACTTTAACTAATATCTCCATTTGCACTGAATGGAACTTTACTGTCTCAAAGCAATAGTAAGCCAATGACAGTTCCAATGTATATGCTATGTGGTAGCTTCCGGAATTCAGCTTTATATTGAGCGTTCCATGGTTGTGAGTAGTATCGATGCCGTTTCTCTGCAGTTACACCTCAACCAGAATAGTTATGTAGACATACATAACACATTATACACAGAACAGAAAGCAATCTATTCAGCCTTTACTATGGACACTTCAAATTTGCTTAAAAGCACAAGGTGCTAACTTTACATATACATCTGAATTTTACGTACATTATGACTTAGAGCTGTTTGTAACCAGTTTTATGAGTGTGCTACTAAACTGATAGGTACTTTAAATAATACCACCCCTTGAACTGAGTGGAACTTTAGTGGATGGAAGAAAAAATAAGCTACATGCATTGCCAACGTAATTGCTATGTTCTAAGTTCCGGAACTCAGCTTTATTTTGTGAACTCCGTGGTTCTGAGGAGTTGGCATGCCGTTTCTCTGCTGTTGCAGATGAACGTGAATAGTTGAGTAGACATCCATAACACAAAATGGACAGAACAGTTAGTAATGCATTCAGCTCATTAGAGTGTTGACTTCAAATTTGCCCAGAAGTACTATGTGCTAACTTCAAATAAACCTTTGAATATACTTACCTTATGATTTAGAGTTGTCTACAACCAGTTTTGAGAGTGTGCTACTAACGTTTCGGAAGGTACTTTAACTAATATCTCCATTTGCACTGAATGGAACTTTACTGTCTCAAAGCAATAATAAGCAAATGACAGTTCCAATGTATATGCTATGTGGTAGCTTCCGGAATTCAGCTTTATATTGAGTATTCCATGGTTGTGAGTAGTATCGATGCCGTTTCTCTGCAGTTACACCTCAACCAGAATTGTTATGTAGACATACATAACACATTATACACAGAACAGAAAGCAATGTATTCAGCCTTTACTATGGACACTTATAATTTGCTAAAAAGCACAAGGTGCTAACTTGATAAATACATCTGAATTTTATGTACCTTATGACTTAGAGCTGTTAGCAACCAGTTTTATGAGTGTGCTACTAAACTGATAGGTACTTTAAATAATACCACCCCCTGAACTGAGAGGAACCTTAGTGGATGGAAGAAAGAATAAGCTACATGCATTTCCAACGTAATTGCTATGTTCTAAGTTCCGGAACTCAGCTTTATTTTTTGAACTCCGTGGTTCTGAAGAGTTGGCATGCCGTTTCTCTGCTGTTGCAGATGAACGTGAATAGTTGAGTAGACATCCATAACACAAAATGGACAGAACAGTTAGTAATGCATTCAGCCCATTAGAGTGTGGACTTCAAATTTGCCCAGAAGTACTATGTGCTAACTTCAAATAAACCTTTGAATATACTTACCTTATGATTTAGAGTTGTCTACAACCAGTTTTGAGAGTGTGCTACTAACGTTTCGGAAGGTACTTTAACTAATATCTCCATTTGCACTGAATGGAACTTTACTGTCTCAAAGCAATAGTAAGCAAATGACAGTTCCAATATATATGCTATGTGCTAGCTTCCGGAATTCAGCTTTATATTGATTATTCCATGGTTGTGAGTAGTATCGATGCCGTTTCTCTGCTGTTGCACATGAACGTGAATAGTTGAGTAGACATCCATAACACAAAATGGACAGAACAGTAAGTAATACATTCAGCTCAGTATAGTGTTGACTTCAAATTTGCCCAGAATTACTATGTGCTAAATTCAAATAAACCTTTGAATATACTTACCTTATGATTTAGAGTTGTCTACAACCAGTTTTGAGAGTGTGCTACTAACGATTCGGAAGGTACTTTAACTAATATCTCCATTTGCACTGAATGGAACTTTACTGTCTCAAAGCAATAGTAAGCCAATGACAGTTCCAATGTATATGCTATGTGGTAGCTTCCGGAATTCAGCTTTATATTGAGTATTCCATGGTTGTGAGTAGTATCGATGCCGTTTCTCTGCAGTTACACCTCAACCAGAATAGTTATGTAGACATACATAACACATTATACACAGAACAGAAAGCAATGTATACAGCTTCTACGAGTATACTCTTCAAATTTGCTTAAAAGCACAAGGTGCTAACTTGATATATACATCTGAATTTTACGTACCTTATGACTTAGAGCTGTTTGCAACCAGTTTTATGAGTGTGCTACTAAACTGATAGGTACTTTAAATAATACCACCACTTGAACTGAGTGGAACTTTGGTGGATGGAAGAAAAAATAAGCTACATGCATTTCCAAGTAATTACTATGTGCTAGGTTCCTGAACTACACTTTATGTTGTGAGCACCGTGGTTCTGAGGAGTTGGCATGGCGCTTCTCTGCTGTTAAACCTCAACCAGAATAGTTATGTAGACATACATAACACATTATACACAGAACAGAAAGCAATGTATACAGCTTCTACGAGTATACTCTTCAAATTTGCTTAAAAGCACAAGGTGCTAACTTGATATATACATCTGAATTTTACGTACCTTATGACTTAGAGCTGTTTGCAACCAGTTTTATGAGTGTGCTACTAAACTGATAGGTACTTTAAATAATACCACCACTTGAACTGAGTGGAACTTTGGTGGATGGAAGAAAAAATAAGCTACATGCATTTCCAACGTAATTAATATGTGCTAGGTTCCTGAACTACGCTTTATGTTGTGAAGACTGTGGTTCTGAGGAGTTGGCATGGCGCTTCTCTGCTGTTACACCTCAACCAGAATAGTTATGTAGACATACATAACACATTATACACAGAAAAGAAAGCAATGTATTCAGCCTTTTCTATGGACACTTCAAATTTGCCTAAAGGCACAAGGTGCTAACTTGATATATACATCTGAATTTTACGTGCCTTATTACTTAGAGCTGTTTGCAACCAGTTTTATGAATGTGCTATTAAACTGATAGGTACTTTAAATAATACCACCCCTTCAACTGAGTGGAACTTTAGTGGATGGAAGAAAAGATAAGCTACATGCATTTCCAACGTAATTGCTATGTTCTAAGTTCCGGAACTCAGCTTTATTTTGTGAACTCCGTGGTTCTGAGGAGTTGGCATGCCGTTTCTCTGCTGTTGCAGATGAACGTGAATAGTTGAGTAGACATCCATAACACAAAATGGACAGAACAGTTAGTAATGCATTCAGCTCATTAGAGTGTGGACTTCAAATTTGCCCAGAAGTACTATGTGCTAACTTCAAATAAACCTTTGAATATACTTACCTTATGATTTAGAGTTGTCTACAACCAGTTTTGAGAGTGTGCTACTAACGTTTCGGAAGGTACTTTAACTAATATCTCCATTTGCACTGAATGGAACTTTACTGTCTCAAAGCAATAGTAAGCCAATGACAGTTCCAATGTATATGCTATGTGGTAGCTTCCGGAATTCAGCTTTATATTGAGCGTTCCATGGTTGTGAGTAGTATCGATGCCGTTTCTCTGCAGTTACACCTCAACCAGAATAGTTATGTAGACATACATAACACATTATACACAGAACAGAAAGCAATCTATTCAGCCTTTACTATGAACACTTCAAATTTGCTTAAAAGCACAAGGTGCTAACTTTACATATACATCTGAATTTTACGTACATTATGACTTAGAGCTGTTTGCAACCAGTTTTATGAGTGTGCTACTAAACTGATAGGTACTTTAAATAATACCACCACTTGAACTGAGTGGAACTTTGGTGGATGGAAGAAAAAATAAGCTACATGCATTTCCAACGTAATTAATATGTGCTAGGTTCCTGAACTACGCTTTATGTTGTGAAGACCGTGGTTCTGAGGAGTTGGCATGGCGCTTCTCTGCTGTTACACCTCAACCAGAATATTTATGTAGACATACATAACACATTATACACAGAAAAGAAAGCAATGTATTCAGCCTTTTCTATGGACACTTCAAATTTGCCTAAAGGCACAAGGTGCTAACTTGATATATACATCTGAATTTTACGTGCCTTATTACTTAGAGCTGTTTGCAACCAGTTTTATGAATGTGCTATTAAACTGATAGGTACTTTAAATAATACCACCCCTTCAACTGAGTGGAACTTTAGTGGATGGAAGAAAAGATAAGCTACATGCATTTCCAACGTAATTGCTATGTTCTAAGTTCCGGAACTCAGCTTTATTTTGTGAACTCCGTGGTTCTGAGGAGTTGGCATGCCGTTTCTCTGCTGTTGCAGATGAACGTGAATAGTTGAGTAGACATCCATAACACAAAATGGACAGAACAGTTAGTAATGCATTCAGCTCATTAGAGTGTGGACTTCAAATTTGCCCAGAAGTACTATGTGCTAACTTCAAATAAACCTTTGAATATACTTACCTTATGATTTAGAGTTGTCTACAACCAGTTTTGAGAGTGTGCTACTAACGTTTCGGAAGGTACTTTAACTAATATCTCCATTTGCACTGAATGGAACTTTACTGTCTCAAAGCAATAGTAAGCAAATGACAGTTCCAATGTATATGCTATGTGGTAGCTTCCGGAATTCAGCTTTATATTGAGTATTCCATGGTTGTGAGTAGTATCGATGCCGTTTCTCTGCTGTTGCACATGAACGTGAATAGTTGAGTAGACATCCATAACACAAAATGGACAGAACAGTTAGTAATACATTCAGCTCAGTATAGTGTTGACTTCAAATTTGCCCAGAATTACTATGTGCTAAATTCAAATAAACCTTTGAATATACTTACCTTATGATTTAGAGTTGTCTACAACCAGTTTTGAGAGTGTGCTACTAACGATTCGGAAGGTACTTTAACTAATATCTCCATTTGCACTGAATGGAACTTTACTGTCTCAAAGCAATAGTAAGCCAATGACAGTTCCAATGTATATGCTATGTGGTAGCTTCCGGAATTCAGCTTTATATTGAGCGTTCCATGGTTGTGAGTAGTATCGATGCCGTTTCTCTGCAGTTACACCTCAACCAGAATAGTTATGTAGACATACATAACACATTATACACAGAACAGAAAGCAATGTATTCAGCCTTTACTATGGACACTTATAATTTGCTAAAAAGCACAAGGTGCTAACTTGATAAATACATCTGAATTTTATGTACCTTATGACTTAGAGCTGTTAGCAACCAGTTTTATGAGTGTGCTACTAAACTGATAGGTACTTTAAATAATACCACCCCCTGAACTGAGAGGAACCTTAGTGGATGGAAGAAAGAATAAGCTACATGCATTTCCAACGTAATTGCTATGTTCTAAGTTCCGGAACTCAGCTTTATTTTGTGAACTCCGTGGTTCAGAAGAGTTGGCATGCCGTTTCTCTGCTGTTGCAGATGAACGTGAATAGTTGAGTAGACATCCATAACACAAAATGGACAGAACAGTTAGTAATGCATTCAGCTCATTAGAGTGTGGACTTCAAATTTGCCCAGAAGTACTATGTGCTAACTTCAAATAAACCTTTGAATATACTTACCTTATGATTTAGAGTTGTCTACAACCAGTTTTGAGAGTGTGCTACTAACGTTTCGGAAGGTACTTTAACTAATATCTCCATTTGCACTGAATG
The DNA here is from genome assembly GCF_048418815.1 of Hemitrygon akajei. Classification (NCBI taxonomy): domain Eukaryota; kingdom Metazoa; phylum Chordata; class Chondrichthyes; order Myliobatiformes; family Dasyatidae; genus Hemitrygon; species Hemitrygon akajei. Next base: position 44,996,668 of record NC_133147.1, on the reverse strand, counting down.
GAACTTTACTGTCTCAAAGCAATAGTAAGCAAATGACAGTTCCAATATATATGCTATGTGCTAGCTTCCGGAATTCAGCTTTATATTGAGTATTCCATGGTTGTGAGTAGTATCGATGCCGTTTCTCTGCTGTTGCACATGAACGTGAATAGTTGAGTAGACATCCATAACACAAAATGGACAGAACAGTAAGTAATACATTCAGCTCAGTATAGTGTTGACTTCAAATTTGCCCAGAATTACTATGTGCTAAATTCAAATAAACCTTTGAATATACTTACCTTATGATTTAGAGTTGTCTACAACCAGTTTTGAGAGTGTGCTACTAACGATTCGGAAGGTACTTTAACTAATATCTCCATTTGCACTGAATGGAACTTTACTGTCTCAAAGCAATAGTAAGCCAATGACAGTTCCAATGTATATGCTATGTGGTAGCTTCCGGAATTCAGCTTTATATTGAGTATTCCATGGTTGTGAGTAGTATCGATGCCGTTTCTCTGCTGTTGCACATGAACGTGAATAGTTGAGTAGACATCCATAACACAAAATGGACAGAACAGTAAGTAATACATTCAGCTCAGTATAGTGTTGACTTCAAATTTGCCCAGAATTACTATGTGCTAAATTCAAATAAACCTTTGAATATACTTACCTTATGATTTAGAGTTGTCTACAACCAGTTTTGAGAGTGTGCTACTAACGATTCGGAAGGTACTTTAACTAATATCTCCATTTGCACTGAATGGAACTTTACTGTCTCAAAGCAATAGTAAGCCAATGACAGTTCCAATGTATATGCTATGTGGTAGCTTCCGGAATTCAGCTTTATATTGAGTATTCCATGGTTGTGAGTAGTATCGATGCCGTTTCTCTGCAGTTACACCTCAACCAGAATAGTTATGTAGACATACATAACACATTATACACAGAACAGAAAGCAATGTATACAGCTTCTACGAGTATACTCTTCAAATTTGCTTAAAAGCACAAGGTGCTAACTTGATATATACATCTGAATTTTACGTACCTTATGACTTAGAGCTGTTTGCAACCAGTTTTATGAGTGTGCTACTAAACTGATAGGTACTTTAAATAATACCACCACTTGAACTGAGTGGAACTTTGGTGGATGGAAGAAAAAATAAGCTACATGCATTTCCAAGTAATTACTATGTGCTAGGTTCCTGAACTACACTTTATGTTGTGAGCACCGTGGTTCTGAGGAGTTGGCATGGCGCTTCTCTGCTGTTAAACCTCAACCAGAATAGTTATGTAGACATACATAACACATTATACACAGAACAGAAAGCAATGTATACAGCTTCTACGAGTATACTCTTCAAATTTGCTTAAAAGCACAAGGTGCTAACTTGATATATACATCTGAATTTTACGTACCTTATGACTTAGAGCTGTTTGCAACCAGTTTTATGAGTGTGCTACTAAACTGATAGGTACTTTAAATAATACCACCACTTGAACTGAGTGGAACTTTGGTGGATGGAAGAAAAAATAAGCTACATGCATTTCCAACGTAATTAATATGTGCTAGGTTCCTGAACTACGCTTTATGTTGTGAAGACCGTGGTTCTGAGGAGTTGGCATGGCGCTTCTCTGCTGTTACACCTCAACCAGAATAGTTATGTAGACATACATAACACATTATACACAGAAAAGAAAGCAATGTATTCAGCCTTTTCTATGGACACTTCAAATTTGCCTAAAGGCACAAGGTGCTAACTTGATATATACATCTGAATTTTACGTGCCTTATTACTTAGAGCTGTTTGCAACCAGTTTTATGAATGTGCTATTAAACTGATAGGTACTTTAAATAATACCACCCCTTCAACTGAGTGGAACTTTAGTGGATGGAAGAAAAGATAAGCTACATGCATTTCCAACGTAATTGCTATGTTCTAAGTTCCGGAACTCAGCTTTATTTTGTGAACTCCGTGGTTCTGAGGAGTTGGCATGCCGTTTCTCTGCTGTTGCAGATGAACGTGAATAGTTGAGTAGACATCCATAACACAAAATGGACAGAACAGTTAGTAATGCATTCAGCTCATTAGAGTGTGGACTTCAAATTTGCCCAGAAGTACTATGTGCTAACTTCAAATAAACCTTTGAATATACTTACCTTATGATTTAGAGTTGTCTACAACCAGTTTTGAGAGTGTGCTACTAACGTTTCGGAAGGTACTTTAACTAATATCTCCATTTGCACTGAATGGAACTTTACTGTCACAAAGCAATAGTAAGAAAATGACAGTTCCAATGTATATGCTATGTGGTAGATTCCGGAATTCAGCTTTATATTGAGTATTCCATGGTTGTGAGTAGTATCGATGCCGTTTCTCTGCAGTTACACCTCAACCAGAATAGTTATGTAGACATACATAACACATTATACACAGAGCAGAAAGCAATGTATTCAGCCTTTACTATGGACACTTATAATTTCCTTAAAAGCACAAGGTGCTAACTTGATAAATACATCTGAATTTTATGTACCTTATGACTTAGAGCTGTTAGCACCAGTTTTATGAGTGTGCTACTAAACTGATAGGTACTTTAAATAATACCACCCCTTGAACTGAGAGGAACCTTAGTGGATGGAAGAAAGAATAAGCTACATGCATTTCCAACGTAATTGCTATGTGATAAGTTCCGGAACTCAGCTTTATTTCGTGAACTCCGTGGTTCTGAGGAGTTGGCATGCCGTTGCTCTGCTGTTGCACATGAACGTGAATAGTTGAGTAGACATCCATAACACAAAATGGACAGAACAGTTAGTAATACATTCAGCTCAGTATAGTGTTGACTTCAAATTTGCCCAGAATTACTATGTGCTAAATTCAAATAAACCTTTGAATATACTTACCTTATGATTTAGAGTTGTCTACAACCAGTTTTGAGAGTGTGCTACTAACGATTCGGAAGGTACTTTAACTAATATCTCCATTTGCACTGAATGGAACTTTACTGTCTCAAAGCAATAGTAAGCAAATGACAGTTCCAATATATATGCTATGTGCTAGCTTCCGGAATTCAGCTTTATATTGAGTATTCCATGGTTGTGAGTAGTATCGATGCCGTTTCTCTGCTGTTGCACATGAACGTGAATAGTTGAGTAGACATCCATAACACAAAATGGACAGAACAGTAAGTAATACATTCAGCTTAGTATAGTGTTGACTTCAAATTTGCCCAGAATTACTATGTGCTAAATTCAAATAAACCTTTGAATATACTTACCTTATGATTTAGAGTTGTCTACAACCAGTTTTGAGAGTGTGCTGCTAACGATTCGGAAGGTACTTTAACTAATATCTCCATTTGCACTGAATGGACCTTTACTGTCTCAAAGCAATAGTAAGCAAATGACAGTTCCAATATATATGCTATGTGCTAGCTTCCGGAATTCAGCTTTATATTGAGTATTCCATGGTTGTGAGTAGTATCGATGCCGTTTCTCTGCTGTTGCACATGAACGTGAATAGTTGAGTAGACATCCATAACACAAAATGGACAGAACAGTAAGTAATACATTCAGCTCAGTATAGTGTTGACTTCAAATTTGCCCAGAATTACTATGTGCTAAATTCAAATAAACCTTTGAATATACTTACCTTATGATTTAGAGTTGTCTACAACCAGTTTTGAGAGTGTGCTACTAACGATTCGGAAGGTACTTTAACTAATATCTCCATTTGCACTGAATGGAACTTTACTGTCTCAAAGCAATAGTAAGCCAATGACAGTTCCAATGTATATGCTATGTGGTAGCTTCCGGAATTCAGCTTTATATTGAGTATTCCATGGTTGTGAGTAGTATCGATGCCGTTTCTCTGCAGTTACACCTCAACCAGAATAGTTATGTAGACATACATAACACATTATACACAGAACAGAAAGCAATGTATACAGCTTCTACGAGTATACTCTTCAAATTTGCTTAAAAGCACAAGGTGCTAACTTGATATATACATCTGAATTTTACGTACCTTATGACTTAGAGCTGTTTGCAACCAGTTTTATGAGTGTGCTACTAAACTGATAGGTACTTTAAATAATACCACCACTTGAACTGAGTGGAACTTTGGTGGATGGAAGAAAAAATAAGCTACATGCATTTCCAAGTAATTACTATGTGCTAGGTTCCTGAACTACACTTTATGTTGTGAGCACCGTGGTTCTGAGGAGTTGGCATGGCGCTTCTCTGCTGTTAAACCTCAACCAGAATAGTTATGTAGACATACATAACACATTATACACAGAACAGAAAGCAATGTATACAGCTTCTACGAGTATACTCTTCAAATTTGCTTAAAAGCACAAGGTGCTAACTTGATATATACATCTGAATTTTACGTACCTTATGACTTAGAGCTGTTTGCAACCAGTTTTATGAGTGTGCTACTAAACTGATAGGTACTTTAAATAATACCACCACTTGAACTGAGTGGAACTTTGGTGGATGGAAGAAAAAATAAGCTACATGCATTTCCAACGTAATTAATATGTGCTAGGTTCCTGAACTACGCTTTATGTTGTGAAGACCGTGGTTCTGAGGAGTTGGCATGGCGCTTCTCTGCTGTTACACCTCAACCAGAATAGTTATGTAGACATACATAACACATTATACACAGAAAAGAAAGCAATGTATTCAGCCTTTTCTATGGACACTTCAAATTTGCCTAAAGGCACAAGGTGCTAACTTGATATATACATCTGAATTTTACGTGCCTTATTACTTAGAGCTGTTTGCAACCAGTTTTATGAATGTGCTATTAAACTGATAGGTACTTTAAATAATACCACCCCTTCAACTGAGTGGAACTTTAGTGGATGGAAGAAAAGATAAGCTACATGCATTTCCAACGTAATTGCTATGTTCTAAGTTCCGGAACTCAGTTTTATTTTGTGAACTCCGTGGTTCTGAGGAGTTGGCATGCCGTTTCTCTGCTGTTGCAGATGAACGTGAATAGTTGAGTAGACATCCATAACACAAAATGGACAGAACAGTTAGTAATGCATTCAGCTCATTAGAGTGTGGACTTCAAATTTGCCCAGAAGTACTATGTGCTAACTTCAAATAAACCTTTGAATATACTTACCTTATGATTTAGAGTTGTCTACAACCAGTTTTGAGAGTGTGCTACTAACGTTTCGGAAGGTACTTTAACTAATATCTCCATTTGCACTGAATGGAACTTTACTGTCACAAAGCAATAGTAAGAAAATGACAGTTCCAATGTAAATGCTATGTGGTAGATTCCGGAATTCAGCTTTATATTGAGTATTCCATAGTTGTGAGTAGTATCGATGCCGTTTCTCTGCAGTTACACCTCAACCAGAATAGTTATGTAGACATACATAACACATTATACACAGAGCAGAAAGCAATGTATTCAGCCTTTACTATGGACACTTATAATTTCCTTAAAAGCACAAGGTGCTAACTTGATAAATACATCTGAATTTTATGTACCTTATGACTTAGAGCTGTTAGCACCAGTTTTATGAGTGTGCTACTAAACTGATAGGTACTTTAAATAATACCACCCCTTGAACTGAGAGGAACCTTAGTGGATGGAAGAAAGAATAAGCTACATGCATTTCCAACGTAATTGCTATGTGATAAGTTCCGGAACTCAGCTTTATTTCGTGAACTCCGTGGTTCTGAGGAGTTGGCATGCCGTTGCTCTGCTGTTGCACATGAACGTGAATAGTTGAGTAGACATCCATAACACAAAATGGACAGAACAGTTAGTAATACATTCAGCTCAGTATAGTGTTGACTTCAAATTTGCCCAGAATTACTATGTGCTAAATTCAAATAAACCTTTGAATATACTTACCTTATGATTTAGAGTTGTCTACAACCAGTTTTGAGAGTGTGCTACTAACGATTCGGAAGGTACTTTAACTAATATCTCCATTTGCACTGAATGGAACTTTACTGTCTCAAAGCAATAGTAAGCCAATGACAGTTCCAATGTATATGCTATGTGGTAGCTTCCGGAATTCAGCTTTATATTGAGCGTTCCATGGTTGTGAGTAGTATCGATGCCGTTTCTCTGCAGTTACACCTCAACCAGAATAGTTATGTAGACATACATAACACATTATACACAGAACAGAAAGCAATCTATTCAGCCTTTACTATGGACACTTCAAATTTGCTTAAAAGCACAAGGTGCTAACTTTACATATACATCTGAATTTTACGTACATTATGACTTAGAGCTGTTTGCAACCAGTTTTATGAGTGTGCTACTAAACTGATAGGTACTTTAAATAATACCACCCCTTGAACTGAGTGGAACTTTAGTGGATGGAAGAAAAAATAAGCTACATGCATTGCCAACGTAATTGCTATGTTCTAAGTTCCGGAACTCAGCTTTATTTTGTGAACTCCGTGGTTCTGAGGAGTTTGCATGCCGTTTCTCTGCTGTTGCAGATGAACGTGAATAGTTGAGTAGACATCCATAACACAAAATGGACAGAACAGTTAGTAATGCATTCAGCTCATTAGAGTGTTGACTTCAAATTTGCCCAGAAGTACTATGTGCTAACTTCAAATAAACCTTTGAATATACTTACCTTATGATTTAGAGTTGTCTACAACCAGTTTTGAGAGTGTGCTACTAACGTTTCGGAAGGTACTTTAACTAATATCTCCATTTGCACTGAATGGAACTTTACTGTCACAAAGCAATAGTAAGCAAATGACAGTTCCAATGTATATGCTATGTGGTAGCTTCCGGAATTCAGCTTTATATTGAGTATTCCATGGTTGTGAGTAGTATCGATGCCGTTTCTCTGCAGTTACACCTCAACCAGAATTGTTATGTAGACATACATAACACATTATACACAGAACAGAAAGCAATGTATTCAGCCTTTACTATGGACACTTATAATTTGCTAAAAAGCACAAGGTGCTAACTTGATAAATACATCTGAATTTTATGTACCTTATGACTTAGAGCTGTTAGCAACCAGTTTTATGAGTGTGCTACTAAACTGATAGGTACTTTAAATAATACCACCCCCTGAACTGAGAGGAACCTTAGTGGATGGAAGAAAGAATAAGCTACATGCATTTCCAACGTAATTGCTATGTTCTAAGTTCCGGAACTCAGCTTTATTTTGTGAACTCCGTGGTTCTGAAGAGTTGGCATGCCGTTTCTCTGCTGTTGCAGATGAACGTGAATAGTTGAGTAGACATCCATAACACAAAATGGACAGAACAGTTAGTAATGCATTCAGCTCATTAGAGTGTGGACTTCAAATTTGCCCAGAAGTACTATGTGCTAACTTCAAATAAACCTTTGAATATACTTACCTTATGATTTAGAGTTGTCTACAACCAGTTTTGAGAGTGTGCTACTAACGTTTCGGAAGGTACTTTAACTAATATCTCCATTTGCACTGAATGGAACTTTACTGTCTCAAAGCAATAGTAAGCAAATGACAGTTCCAATATATATGCTATGTGCTAGCTTCCGGAATTCAGCTTTATATTGAGTATTCCATGGTTGTGAGTAGTATCGATGCCGTTTCTCTGCTGTTGCACATGAACGTGAATAGTTGAGTAGACATCCATAACACAAAATGGACAGAACAGTAAGTAATACATTCAGCTCAGTATAGTGTTGACTTCAAATTTGCCCAGAATTACTATGTGCTAAATTCAAATAAACCTTTGAATATACTTACCTTATGATTTAGAGTTGTCTACAACCAGTTTTGAGAGTGTGCTACTAACGATTCGGAAGGTACTTTAACTAATATCTCCATTTGCACTGAATGGAACTTTACTGTCTCAAAGCAATAGTAAGCCAATGACAGTTCCAATGTATATGCTATGTGGTAGCTTCCGGAATTCAGCTTTATATTGAGTATTCCATGGTTGTGAGTAGTATCGATGCCGTTTCTCTGCAGTTACACCTCAACCAGAATAGTTATGTAGACATACATAACACATTATACACAGAACAGAAAGCAATGTATACAGCTTCTACGAGTATACTCTTCAAATTTGCTTAAAAGCACAAGGTGCTAACTTGATATATACATCTGAATTTTACGTACCTTATGACTTAGAGCTGTTTGCAACCAGTTTTATGAGTGTGCTACTAAACTGATAGGTACTTTAAATAATACCACCACTTGAACTGAGTGGAACTTTGGTGGATGGAAGAAAAAATAAGCTACATGCATTTCCAAGTAATTACTATGTGCTAGGTTCCTGAACTACACTTTATGTTGTGAGCACCGTGGTTCTGAGGAGTTGGCATGGCGCTTCTCTGCTGTTAAACCTCAACCAGAATAGTTATGTAGACATACATAACACATTATACACAGAACAGAAAGCAATGTATACAGCTTCTACGAGTATACTCTTCAAATTTGCTTAAAAGCACAAGGTGCTAACTTGATATATACATCTGAATTTTACGTACCTTATGACTTAGAGCTGTTTGCAACCAGTTTTATGAGTGTGCTACTAAACTGATAGGTACTTTAAATAATACCACCACTTGAACTGAGTGGAACTTTGGTGGATGGAAGAAAAAATAAGCTACATGCATTTCCAACGTAATTAATATGTGCTAGGTTCCTGAACTACGCTTTATGTTGTGAAGACCGTGGTTCTGAGGAGTTGGCATGGCGCTTCTCTGCTGTTACACCTCAACCAGAATAGTTATGTAGACATACATAACACATTATACACAGAAAAGAAAGCAATGTATTCAGCCTTTTCTATGGACACTTCAAATTTGCCTAAAGGCACAAGGTGCTAACTTGATATATACATCTGAATTTTACGTGCCTTATTACTTAGAGCTGTTTGCAACCAGTTTTATGAATGTGCTATTAAACTGATAGGTACTTTAAATAATACCACCCCTTCAACTGAGTGGAACTTTAGTGGATGGAAGAAAAGATAAGCTACATGCATTTCCAACGTAATTGCTATGTTCTAAGTTCCGGAACTCAGCTTTATTTTGTGAACTCCGTGGTTCTGAGGAGTTGGCATGCCGTTTCTCTGCTGTTGCAGATGAACGTGAATAGTTGAGTAGACATCCATAACACAAAATGGACAGAACAGTTAGTAATGCATTCAGCTCATTAGAGTGTGGACTTCAAATTTGCCCAGAAGTACTATGTGCTAACTTCAAATAAACCTTTGAATATACTTACCTTATGATTTAGAGTTGTCTACAACCAGTTTTGAGAGTGTGCTACTAACGTTTCGGAAGGTACTTTAACTAATATCTCCATTTGCACTGAATGGAACTTTACTGTCACAAAGCAATAGTAAGAAAATGACAGTTCCAATGTATATGCTATGTGGTAGATTCCGGAATTCAGCTTTATATTGAGTATTCCATAGTTGTGAGTAGTATCGATGCCGTTTCTCTGCAGTTACACCTCAACCAGAATAGTTATGTAGACATACATAACACATTATACACAGAGCAGAAAGCAATGTATTCAGCCTTTACTATGGACACTTATAATTTCCTTAAAAGCACAAGGTGCTAACTTGATAAATACATCTGAATTTTATGTACCTTATGACTTAGAGCTGTTAGCACCAGTTTTATGAGTGTGCTACTAAACTGATAGGTACTTTAAATAATACCACCCCTTGAACTGAGAGGAACCTTAGTGGATGGAAGAAAGAATAAGCTACATGCATTTCCAACGTAATTGCTATGTGATAAGTTCCGGAACTCAGCTTTATTTCGTGAACTCCGTGGTTCTGAGGAGTTGGCATGCCGTTGCTCTGCTGTTGCACATGAACGTGAATAGTTGAGTAGACATCCATAACACAAAATGGACAGAACAGTTAGTAATACATTCAGCTCAGTATAGTGTTGACTTCAAATTTGCCCAGAATTACTATGTGCTAAATTCAAATAAACCTTTGAATATACTTACCTTATGATTTAGAGTTGTCTACAACCAGTTTTGAGAGTGTGCTACTAACGATTCGGAAGGTACTTTAACTAATATCTCCATTTGCACTGAATGGAACTTTACTGTCTCAAAGCAATAGTAAGCCAATGACAGTTCCAATGTATATGCTATGTGGTAGCTTCCGGAATTCAGCTTTATATTGAGCGTTCCATGGTTGTGAGTAGTATCGATGCCGTTTCTCTGCAGTTACACCTCAACCAGAATAGTTATGTAGACATACATAACACATTATACACAGAACAGAAAGCAATCTATTCAGCCTTTACTATGGACACTTCAAATTTGCTTAAAAGCACAAGGTGCTAACTTTACATATACATCTGAATTTTACGTACATTATGACTTAGAGCTGTTTGCAACCAGTTTTATGAGTGTGCTACTAAACTGATAGGTACTTTAAATAATACCACCCCTTGAACTGAGTGGAACTTTAGTGGATGGAAGAAAAAATAAGCTACATGCATTGCCAACGTAATTGCTATGTTCTAAGTTCCGGAACTCAGCTTTATTTTGTGAACTCCGTGGTTCTGAGGAGTTTGCATGCCGTTTCTCTGCTGTTGCAGATGAACGTGAATAGTTGAGTAGACATCCATAACACAAAATGGACAGAACAGTTAGTAATGCATTCAGCTCATTAGAGTGTTGACTTCAAATTTGCCCAGAAGTACTATGTGCTAACTTCAAATAAACCTTTGAATATACTTACCTTATGATTTAGAGTTGTCTACAACCAGTTTTGAGAGTGTGCTACTAACGTTTCGGAAGGTACTTTAACTAATATCTCCATTTGCACTGAATGGAACTTTACTGTCACAAAGCAATAGTAAGCAAATGACAGTTCCAATGTATATGCTATGTGGTAGCTTCCGGAATTCAGCTTTATATTGAGTATTCCATGGTTGTGAGTAGTATCGATGCCGTTTCTCTGCAGTTACACCTCAACCAGAATTGTTATGTAGACATACATAACACATTATACACAGAACAGAAAGCAATGTATTCAGCCTTTACTATGGACACTTATAATTTGCTAAAAAGCACAAGGTGCTAACTTGATAAATACATCTGAATTTTATGTACCTTATGACTTAGAGCTGTTAGCAACCAGTTTTATGAGTGTGCTACTAAACTGATAGGTACTTTAAATAATACCACCCCCTGAACTGAGAGGAACCTTAGTGGATGGAAGAAAGAATAAGCTACATGCATTTCCAACGTAATTGCTATGTTCTAAGTTCCGGAACTCAGCTTTATTTTGTGAACTCCGTGGTTCTGAAGAGTTGGCATGCCGTTTCTCTGCTGTTGCAGATGAACGTGAATAGTTGAGTAGACATCCATAACACAAAATGGACAGAACAGTTAGTAATGCATTCAGCTCATTAGAGTGTGGACTTCAAATTTGCCCAGAAGTACTATGTGCTAACTTCAAATAAACCTTTGAATATACTTACCTTATGATTTAGAGTTGTCTACAACCAGTTTTGAGAGTGTGCTACTAACGTTTCGGAAGGTACTTTAACTAATATCTCCATTTGCACTGAATGGAACTTTACTGTCTCAAAGCAATAGTAAGCAAATGACAGTTCCAATATATATGCTATGTGCTAGCTTCCGGAATTCAGCTTTATATTGAGTATTCCATGGTTGTGAGTAGTATCGATGCCGTTTCTCTGCTGTTGCACATGAACGTGAATAGTTGAGTAGACATCCATAACACAAAATGGACAGAACAGTAAGTAATACATTCAGCTCAGTATAGTGTTGACTTCAAATTTGCCCAGAATTACTATGTGCTAAATTCAAATAAACCTTTGAATATACTTACCTTATGATTTAGAGTTGTCTACAACCAGTTTTGAGAGTGTGCTACTAACGATTCGGAAGGTACTTTAACTAATATCTCCATTTGCACTGAATGGAACTTTACTGTCTCAAAGCAATAGTAAGCCAATGACAGTTCCAATGTATATGCTATGTGGTAGCTTCCGGAATTCAGCTTTATATTGAGTATTCCATGGTTGTGAGTAGTATCGATGCCGTTTCTCTGCAGTTACACCTCAACCAGAATAGTTATGTAGACATACATAACACATTATACACAGAACAGAAAGCAATGTATACAGCTTCTACGAGTATACTCTTCAAATTTGCTTAAAAGCACAAGGTGCTAACTTGATATATACATCTGAATTTTACGTACCTTATGACTTAGAGCTGTTTGCAACCAGTTTTATGAGTGTGCTACTAAACTGATAGGTACTTTAAATAATACCACCACTTGAACTGAGTGGAACTTTGGTGGATGGAAGAAAAAATAAGCTACATGCATTTCCAAGTAATTACTATGTGCTAGGTTCCTGAACTACACTTTATGTTGTGAGCACCGTGGTTCTGAGGAGTTGGCATGGCGCTTCTCTGCTGTTAAACCTCAACCAGAATAGTTATGTAGACATACATAACACATTATACACAGAACAGAAAGCAATGTATACAGCTTCTACGAGTATACTCTTCAAATTTGCTTAAAAGCACAAGGTGCTAACTTGATATATACATCTGAATTTTACGTACCTTATGACTTAGAGCTGTTTGCAACCAGTTTTATGAGTGTGCTACTAAACTGATAGGTACTTTAAATAATACCACCACTTGAACTGAGTGGAACTTTGGTGGATGGAAGAAAAAATAAGCTACATGCATTTCCAACGTAATTAATATGTGCTAGGTTCCTGAACTACGCTTTATGTTGTGAAGACCGTGGTTCTGAGGAGTTGGCATGGCGCTTCTCTGCTGTTACACCTCAACCAGAATAGTTATGTAGACATACATAACACATTATACACAGAAAAGAAAGCAATGTATTCAGCCTTTTCTATGGACACTTCAAATTTGCCTAAAGGCACAAGGTGCTAACTTGATATATACATCTGAATTTTACGTGCCTTATTACTTAGAGCTGTTTGCAACCAGTTTTATGAATGTGCTATTAAACTGATAGGTACTTTAAATAATACCACCCCTTCAACTGAGTGGAACTTTAGTGGATGGAAGAAAAGATAAGCTACATGCATTTCCAACGTAATTGCTATGTTCTAAGTTCCGGAACTCAGCTTTATTTTGTGAACTCCGTGGTTCTGAGGAGTTGGCATGCCGTTTCTCTGCTGTTGCAGATGAACGTGAATAGTTGAGTAGACATCCATAACACAAAATGGACAGAACAGTTAGTAATGCATTCAGCTCATTAGAGTGTGGACTTCAAATTTGCCCAGAAGTACTATGTGCTAACTTCAAATAAACCTTTGAATATACTTACCTTATGATTTAGAGTTGTCTACAACCAGTTTTGAGAGTGTGCTACTAACGTTTCGGAAGGTACTTTAACTAATATCTCCATTTGCACTGAATGGAACTTTACTGTCACAAAGCAATAGTAAGAAAATGACAGTTCCAATGTATATGCTATGTGGTAGATTCCGGAATTCAGCTTTATATTGAGTATCCCATGGTTGTGAGTAGTATCGATGCCGTTTCTCTGCAGTTACACCTCAACCAGAATAGTTATGTAGACATACATAACACATTATACACAGAGCAGAAAGCAATGTATTCAGCCTTTACTATGGACACTTATAATTTCCTTAAAAGCACAAGGTGCTAACTTGATAAATACATCTGAATTTTATGTACCTTATGACTTAGAGCTGTTAGCACCAGTTTTATGAGTGTGCTACTAAACTGATAGGTACTTTAAATAATACCACCCCTTGAACTGAGAGGAACCTTAGTGGATGGAAGAAAGAATAAGCTACATGCATTTCCAACGTAATTGCTATGTGATAAGTTCCGGAACTCAGCTTTATTTCGTGAACTCCGTGGTTCTGAGGAGTTGGCATGCCGTTGCTCTGCTGTTGCACATGAACGTGAATAGTTGAGTAGACATCCATAACACAAAATGGACAGAACAGTTAGTAATACATTCAGCTCAGTATAGTGTTGACTTCAAATTTGCCCAGAATTACTATGTGCTAAATTCAAATAAACCTTTGAATATACTTACCTTATGATTTAGAGTTGTCTACAACCAGTTTTGAGAGTGTGCTACTAACGATTCGGAAGGTACTTTAACTAATATCTCCATTTGCACTGAATGGAACTTTACTGTCTCAAAGCAATAGTAAGCAAATGACAGTTCCAATATATATGCTATGTGCTAGCTTCCGGAATTCAGCTTTATATTGAGTATTCCATGGTTGTGAGTAGTATCGATGCCGTTTCTCTGCTGTTGCACATGAACGTGAATAGTTGAGTAGACATCCATAACACAAAATGGACAGAACAGTAAGTAATACATTCAGCTTAGTATAGTGTTGACTTCAAATTTGCCCAGAATTACTATGTGCTAAATTCAAATAAACCTTTGAATATACTTACCTTATGATTTAGAGTTGTCTACAACCAGTTTTGAGAGTGTGCTGCTAACGATTCGGAAGGTACTTTAACTAATATCTCCATTTGCACTGAATGGAACTTTACTGTCTCAAAGCAATAGTAAGCCAATGACAGTTCCAATGTATATGCTATGTGGTAGCTTCCGGAATTCAGCTTTATATTGAGTATTCCATGGTTGTGAGTAGTATCGATGCCGTTTCTCTGCAGTTACACCTCAACCAGAATAGTTATGTAGACATACATAACACATTATACACAGAACAGAAAGCAATGTATACAGCTTCTACGAGTATACTCTTCAAATTTGCTTAAAAGCACAAGGTGCTAACTTGATATATACATCTGAATTTTACGTACCTTATGACTTAGAGCTGTTTGCAACCAGTTTTATGAGTGTGCTACTAAACTGATAGGTACTTTAAATAATACCACCACTTGAACTGAGTGGAACTTTGGTGGATGGAAGAAAAAATAAGCTACATGCATTTCCAAGTAATTACTATGTGCTAGGTTCCTGAACTACACTTTATGTTGTGAGCACCGTGGTTCTGAGGAGTTGGCATGGCGCTTCTCTGCTGTTAAACCTCAACCAGAATAGTTATGTAGACATACATAACACATTATACACAGAACAGAAAGCAATGTATACAGCTTCTACGAGTATACTCTTCAAATTTGCTTAAAAGCACAAGGTGCTAACTTGATATATACATCTGAATTTTACGTACCTTATGACTTAGAGCTGTTTGCAACCAGTTTTATGAGTGTGCTACTAAACTGATAGGTACTTTAAATAATACCACCACTTGAACTGAGTGGAACTTTGGTGGATGGAAGAAAAAATAAGCTACATGCATTTCCAACGTAATTAATATGTGCTAGGTTCCTGAACTACGCTTTATGTTGTGAAGACCGTGGTTCTGAGGAGTTGGCATGGCGCTTCTCTGCTGTTACACCTCAACCAGAATAGTTATGTAGACATACATAACACATTATACACAGAAAAGAAAGCAATGTATTCAGCCTTTTCTATGGACACTTCAAATTTGCCTAAAGGCACAAGGTGCTAACTTGATATATACATCTGAATTTTACGTGCCTTATTACTTAGAGCTGTTTGCAACCAGTTTTATGAATGTGCTATTAAACTGATAGGTACTTTAAATAATACCACCCCTTCAACTGAGTGGAACTTTAGTGGATGGAAGAAAAGATAAGCTACATGCATTTCCAACGTAATTGCTATGTTCTAAGTTCCGGAACTCAGCTTTATTTTGTGAACTCCGTGGTTCTGAGGAGTTGGCATGCCGTTTCTCTGCTGTTGCAGATGAACGTGAATAGTTGAGTAGACATCCATAACACAAAATGGACAGAACAGTTAGTAATGCGTTCAGCTCATTAGAGTGTGGACTTCAAATTTGCCCAGAAGTACTATGTGCTAACTTCAAATAAACCTTTGAATATACTTACCTTATGATTTAGAGTTGTCTACAACCAGTTTTGAGAGTGTGCTACTAACGTTTCGGAAGGTACTTTAACTAATATCTCCATTTGCACTGAATGGAACTTTACTGTCACAAAGCAATAGTAAGAAAATGACAGTTCCAATGTATATGCTATGTGGTAGATTCCGGAATTCAGCTTTATATTGAGTATTCCATAGTTGTGAGTAGTATCGATGCCGTTTCTCTGCAGTTACACCTCAACTAGAATAGTTATGTAGACATACATAACACATTATACACAGAGCAGAAAGCAATGTATTCAGCCTTTACTATGGACACTTATAATTTCCTTAAAAGCACAAGGTGCTAACTTGATAAATACATCTGAATTTTATGTACCTTATGACTTAGAGCTGTTAGCACCAGTTTTATGAGTGTGCTACTAAACTGATAGGTACTTTAAATAATACCACCCCTTGAACTGAGAGGAACCTTAGTGGATGGAAGAAAGAATAAGCTACATGCATTTCCAACGTAATTGCTATGTGATAAGTTCCGGAACTCAGCTTTATTTCGTGAACTCCGTGGTTCTGAGGAGTTGGCATGCCGTTGCTCTGCTGTTGCACATGAACGTGAATAGTTGAGTAGACATCCATAACACAAAATGGACAGAACAGTTAGTAATACATTCAGCTCAGTATAGTGTTGACTTCAAATTTGCCCAGAATTACTATGTGCTAAATTCAAATAAACCTTTGAATATACTTACCTTATGATTTAGAGTTGTCTACAACCAGTTTTGAGAGTGTGCTACTAACGATTCGGAAGGTACTTTAACTAATATCTCCATTTGCACTGAATGGAACTTTACTGTCTCAAAGCAATAGTAAGCCAATGACAGTTCCAATGTATATGCTATGTGGTAGCTTCCGGAATTCAGCTTTATATTGAGCGTTCCATGGTTGTGAGTAGTATCGATGCCGTTTCTCTGCAGTTACACCTCAACCAGAATTGTTATGTAGACATACATAACACATTATACACAGAACAGAAAGCAATCTATTCAGCCTTTACTATGGACACTTCAAATTTGCTTAAAAGCACAAGGTGCTAACTTTACATATACATCTGAATTTTACGTACATTATGACTTAGAGCTGTTTGCAACCAGTTTTATGAGTGTGCTACTAAACTGATAGGTACTTTAAATAATACCACCCCTTGAACTGAGTGGAACTTTAGTGGATGGAAGAAAAAATAAGCTACATGCATTGCCAACGTAATTGCTATGTTCTAAGTTCCGGAACTCAGCTTTATTTTGTGAACTCCGTGGTTCTGAGGAGTTGGCATGCCGTTTCTCTGCTGTTGCAGATGAACGTGAATAGTTGAGTAGACATCCATAACACAAAATGGACAGAACAGTTAGTAATGCATTCAGCTCATTAGAGTGTTGACTTCAAATTTGCCCAGAAGTACTATGTGCTAACTTCAAATAAACCTTTGAATATACTTACCTTATGATTTAGAGTTGTCTACAACCAGTTTTGAGAGTGTGCTACTAACGTTTCGGAAGGTACTTTAACTAATATCTCCATTTGCACTGAATGGAACTTTACTGTCTCAAAGCAATAATAAGCAAATGACAGTTCCAATGTATATGCTATGTGGTAGCTTCCGGAATTCAGCTTTATATTGAGTATTCCATGGTTGTGAGTAGTATCGATGCCGTTTCTCTGCAGTTACACCTCAACCAGAATTGTTATGTAGACATACATAACACATTATACACAGAACAGAAAGCAATGTATTCAGCCTTTACTATGGACACTTATAATTTGCTAAAAAGCACAAGGTGCTAACTTGATAAATACATCTGAATTTTATGTACCTTATGACTTAGAGCTGTTAGCAACCAGTTTTATGAGTGTGCTACTAAACTGATAGGTACTTTAAATAATACCACCCCCTGAACTGAGAGGAACCTTAGTGGATGGAAGAAAGAATAAGCTACATGCATTTCCAACGTAATTGCTATGTTCTAAGTTCCGGAACTCAGCTTTATTTTGTGAACTCCGTGGTTCTGAAGAGTTGGCATGCCGTTTCTCTGCTGTTGCAGATGAACGTGAATAGTTGAGTAGACATCCATAACACAAAATGGACAGAACAGTTAGTAATGCATTCAGCTCATTAGAGTGTGGACTTCAAATTTGCCCAGAAGTACTATGTGCTAACTTCAAATAAACCTTTGAATATACTTACCTTATGATTTAGAGTTGTCTACAACCAGTTTTGAGAGTGTGCTACTAACGTTTCGGAAGGTACTTTAACTAATATCTCCATTTGCACTGAATGGAACTTTACTGTCTCAAAGCAATAGTAAGCAAATGACAGTTCCAATATATATGCTATGTGCTAGCTTCCGGAATTCAGCTTTATATTGAGTATTCCATGGTTGTGAGTAGTATCGATGCCGTTTCTCTGCTGTTGCACATGAACGTGAATAGTTGAGTAGACATCCATAACACAAAATGGACAGAACAGTAAGTAATACATTCAGCTCAGTATAGTGTTGACTTCAAATTTGCCCAGAATTACTATGTGCTAAATTCAAATAAACCTTTGAATATACTTACCTTATGATTTAGAGTTGTCTACAACCAGTTTTGAGAGTGTGCTACTAACGATTCGGAAGGTACTTTAACTAATATCTCCATTTGCACTGAATGGAACTTTACTGTCTCAAAGCAATAGTAAGCCAATGACAGTTCCAATGTATATGCTATGTGGTAGCTTCCGGAATTCAGCTTTATATTGAGTATTCCATGGTTGTGAGTAGTATCGATGCCGTTTCTCTGCAGTTACACCTCAACCAGAATAGTTATGTAGACATACATAACACATTATACACAGAACAGAAAGCAATGTATACAGCTTCTACGAGTATACTCTTCAAATTTGCTTAAAAGCACAAGGTGCTAACTTGATAAATACATCTGAATTTTACGTACCTTATGACTTAGAGCTGTTTGCAACCAGTTTTATGAGTGTGCTACTAAACTGATAGGTACTTTAAATAATACCACCACTTGAACTGAGTGGAACTTTGGTGGATGGAAGAAAAAATAAGCTACATGCATTTCCAAGTAATTACTATGTGCTAGGTTCCTGAACTACACTTTATGTTGTGAGCACCGTGGTTCTGAGGAGTTGGCATGGCGCTTCTCTGCTGTTAAACCTCAACCAGAATAGTTATGTAGACATACATAACACATTATACACAGAACAGAAAGCAATGTATACAGCTTCTACGAGTATACTCTTCAAATTTGCTTAAAAGCACAAGGTGCTAACTTGATATATACATCTGAATTTTACGTACCTTATGACTTAGAGCTGTTTGCAACCAGTTTTATGAGTGTGCTACTAAACTGATAGGTACTTTAAATAATACCACCACTTGAACTGAGTGGAACTTTGGTGGATGGAAGAAAAAATAAGCTACATGCATTTCCAACGTAATTAATATGTGCTAGGTTCCTGAACTACGCTTTATGTTGTGAAGACCGTGGTTCTGAGGAGTTGGCATGGCGCTTCTCTGCTGTTACACCTCAACCAGAATAGTTATGTAGACATACATAACACATTATACACAGAAAAGAAAGCAATGTATTCAGCCTTTTCTATGGACACTTCAAATTTGCCTAAAGGCACAAGGTGCTAACTTGATATATACATCTGAATTTTACGTGCCTTATTACTTAGAGCTGTTTGCAACCAGTTTTATGAATGTGCTATTAAACTGATAGGTACTTTAAATAATACCACCCCTTCAACTGAGTGGAACTTTAGTGGATGGAAGAAAAGATAAGCTACATGCATTTCCAACGTAATTGCTATGTTCTAAGTTCCGGAACTCAGCTTTATTTTGTGAACTCCGTGGTTCTGAGGAGTTGGCATGCCGTTTCTCTGCTGTTGCAGATGAACGTGAATAGTTGAGTAGACATCCATAACACAAAATGGACAGAACAGTTAGTAATGCATTCAGCTCATTAGAGTGTGGACTTCAAATTTGCCCAGAAGTACTATGTGCTAACTTCAAATAAACCTTTGAATATACTTACCTTATGATTTAGAGTTGTCTACAACCAGTTTTGAGAGTGTGCTACTAACGTTTCGGAAGGTACTTTAACTAATATCTCCATTTGCACTGAATGGAACTTTACTGTCACAAAGCAATAGTAAGAAAATGACAGTTCCAATGTATATGCTATGTGGTAGATTCCGGAATTCAGCTTTATATTGAGTATTCCATGGTTGTGAGTAGTATCGATGCCGTTTCTCTGCAGTTACACCTCAACCAGAATAGTTATGTAGACATACATAACACATTATACACAGAGCAGAAAGCAATGTATTCAGCCTTTACTATGGACACTTATAATTTCCTTAAAAGCACAAGGTGCTAACTTGATAAATACATCTGAATTTTATGTACCTTATGACTTAGAGCTGTTAGCACCAGTTTTATGAGTGTGCTACTAAACTGATAGGTACTTTAAATAATACCACCCCTTGAACTGAGAGGAACCTTAGTGGATGGAAGAAAGAATAAGCTACATGCATTTCCAACGTAATTGCTATGTGATAAGTTCCGGAACTCAGCTTTATTTCGTGAACTCCGTGGTTCTGAGGAGTTGGCATGCCGTTGCTCTGCTGTTGCACATGAACGTGAATAGTTGAGTAGACATCCATAACACAAAATGGACAGAACAGTTAGTAATACATTCAGCTCAGTATAGTGTTGACTTCAAATTTGCCCAGAATTACTATGTGCTAAATTCAAATAAACCTTTGAATATACTTACCTTATGATTTAGAGTTGTCTACAACCAGTTTTGAGAGTGTGCTACTAACGATTCGGAAGGTACTTTAACTAATATCTCCATTTGCACTGAATGGAACTTTACTGTCTCAAAGCAATAGTAAGCAAATGACAGTTCCAATATATATGCTATGTGCTAGCTTCCGGAATTCAGCTTTATATTGAGTATTCCATGGTTGTGAGTAGTATCGATGCCGTTTCTCTGCTGTTGCACATGAACGTGAATAGTTGAGTAGACATCCATAACACAAAATGGACAGAACAGTAAGTAATACATTCAGCTTAGTATAGTGTTGACTTCAAATTTGCCCAGAATTACTATGTGCTAAATTCAAATAAACCTTTGAATATACTTACCTTATGATTTAGAGTTGTCTACAACCAGTTTTGAGAGTGTGCTGCTAACGATTCGGAAGGTACTTTAACTAATATCTCCATTTGCACTGAATGGAACTTTACTGTCTCAAAGCAATAGTAAGCCAATGACAGTTCCAATGTATATGCTATGTGGTAGCTTCCGGAATTCAGCTTTATATTGAGTATTCCATGGTTGTGAGTAGTATCGATGCCGTTTCTCTGCAGTTACACCTCAACCAGAATAGTTATGTAGACATACATAACACATTATACACAGAACAGAAAGCAATGTATACAGCTTCTACGAGTATACTCTTCAAATTTGCTTAAAAGCACAAGGTGCTAACTTGATATATACATCTGAATTTTACGTACCTTATGACTTAGAGCTGTTTGCAACCAGTTTTATGAGTGTGCTACTAAACTGATAGGTACTTTAAATAATACCACCACTTGAACTGAGTGGAACTTTGGTGGATGGAAGAAAAAATAAGCTACATGCATTTCCAAGTAATTACTATGTGCTAGGTTCCTGAACTACACTTTATGTTGTGAGCACCGTGGTTCTGAGGAGTTGGCATGGCGCTTCTCTGCTGTTAAACCTCAACCAGAATAGTTATGTAGACATACATAACACATTATACACAGAACAGAAAGCAATGTATACAGCTTCTACGAGTATACTCTTCAAATTTGCTTAAAAGCACAAGGTGCTAACTTGATATATACATCTGAATTTTACGTACCTTATGACTTAGAGCTGTTTGCAACCAGTTTTATGAGTGTGCTACTAAACTGATAGGTACTTTAAATAATACCACCACTTGAACTGAGTGGAACTTTGGTGGATGGAAGAAAAAATAAGCTACATGCATTTCCAACGTAATTAATATGTGCTAGGTTCCTGAACTACGCTTTATGTTGTGAAGACCGTGGTTCTGAGGAGTTGGCATGGCGCTTCTCTGCTGTTACACCTCAACCAGAATAGTTATGTAGACATACATAACACATTATACACAGAAAAGAAAGCAATGTATTCAGCCTTTTCTATGGACACTTCAAATTTGCCTAAAGGCACAAGGTGCTAACTTGATATATACATCTGAATTTTACGTGCCTTATTACTTAGAGCTGTTTGCAACCAGTTTTATGAATGTGCTATTAAACTGATAGGTACTTTAAATAATACCACCCCTTCAACTGAGTGGAACTTTAGTGGATGGAAGAAAAGATAAGCTACATGCATTTCCAACGTAATTGCTATGTTCTAAGTTCCGGAACTCAGCTTTATTTTGTGAACTCCGTGGTTCTGAGGAGTTGGCATGCCGTTTCTCTGCTGTTGCAGATGAACGTGAATAGTTGAGTAGACATCCATAACACAAAATGGACAGAACAGTTAGTAATGCATTCAGCTCATTAGAGTGTGGACTTCAAATTTGCCCAGAAGTACTATGTGCTAACTTCAAATAAACCTTTGAATATACTTACCTTATGATTTAGAGTTGTCTACAACCAGTTTTGAGAGTGTGCTACTAACGTTTCGGAAGGTACTTTAACTAATATCTCCATTTGCACTGAATGGAACTTTACTGTCACAAAGCAATAGTAAGAAAATGACAGTTCCAATGTATATGCTATGTGGTAGATTCCGGAATTCAGCTTTATATTGAGTATTCCATGGTTGTGAGTAGTATCGATGCCGTTTCTCTGCAGTTACACCTCAACCAGAATAGTTATGTAGACATACATAACACATTATACACAGAGCAGAAAGCAATGTATTCAGCCTTTACTATGGACACTTATAATTTCCTTAAAAGCACAAGGTGCTAACTTGATAAATACATCTGAATTTTATGTACCTTATGACTTAGAGCTGTTAGCACCAGTTTTATGAGTGTGCTACTAAACTGATAGGTACTTTAAATAATACCACCCCTTGAACTGAGAGGAACCTTAGTGGATGGAAGAAAGAATAAGCTACATGCATTTCCAACGTAATTGCTATGTGATAAGTTCCGGAACTCAGCTTTATTTCGTGAACTCCGTGGTTCTGAGGAGTTGGCATGCCGTTGCTCTGCTGTTGCACATGAACGTGAATAGTTGAGTAGACATCCATAACACAAAATGGACAGAACAGTTAGTAATACATTCAGCTCAGTATAGTGTTGACTTCAAATTTGCCCAGAATTACTATGTGCTAAATTCAAATAAACCTTTGAATATACTTACCTTATGATTTAGAGTTGTCTACAACCAGTTTTGAGAGTGTGCTACTAACGATTCGGAAGGTACTTTAACTAATATCTCCATTTGCACTGAATGGAACTTTACTGTCTCAAAGCAATAGTAAGCAAATGACAGTTCCAATATATATGCTATGTGCTAGCTTCCGGAATTCAGCTTTATATTGAGTATTCCATGGTTGTGAGTAGTATCGATGCCGTTTCTCTGCTGTTGCACATGAACGTGAATAGTTGAGTAGACATCCATAACACAAAATGGACAGAACAGTAAGTAATACATTCAGCTTAGTATAGTGTTGACTTCAAATTTGCCCAGAATTACTATGTGCTAAATTCAAATAAACCTTTGAATATACTTACCTTATGATTTAGAGTTGTCTACAACCAGTTTTGAGAGTGTGCTGCTAACGATTCGGAAGGTACTTTAACTAATATCTCCATTTGCACTGAATGGAACTTTACTGTCTCAAAGCAATAGTAAGCCAATGACAGTTCCAATGTATATGCTATGTGGTAGCTTCCGGAATTCAGCTTTATATTGAGTATTCCATGGTTGTGAGTAGTATCGATGCCGTTTCTCTGCAGTTACACCTCAACCAGAATAGTTATGTAGACATACATAACACATTATACACAGAACAGAAAGCAATGTATACAGCTTCTACGAGTATACTCTTCAAATTTGCTTAAAAGCACAAGGTGCTAACTTGATATATACATCTGAATTTTACGTACCTTATGACTTAGAGCTGTTTGCAACCAGTTTTATGAGTGTGCTACTAAACTGATAGGTACTTTAAATAATACCACCACTTGAACTGAGTGGAACTTTGGTGGATGGAAGAAAAAATAAGCTACATGCATTTCCAAGTAATTACTATGTGCTAGGTTCCTGAACTACACTTTATGTTGTGAGCACCGTGGTTCTGAGGAGTTGGCATGGCGCTTCTCTGCTGTTAAACCTCAACCAGAATAGTTATGTAGACATACATAACACATTATACACAGAACAGAAAGCAATGTATACAGCTTCTACGAGTATACTCTTCAAATTTGCTTAAAAGCACAAGGTGCTAACTTGATATATACATCTGAATTTTACGTACCTTATGACTTAGAGCTGTTTGCAACCAGTTTTATGAGTGTGCTACTAAACTGATAGGTACTTTAAATAATACCACCACTTGAACTGAGTGGAACTTTGGTGGATGGAAGAAAAAATAAGCTACATGCATTTCCAACGTAATTAATATGTGCTAGGTTCCTGAACTACGCTTTATGTTGTGAAGACCGTGGTTCTGAGGAGTTGGCATGGCGCTTCTCTGCTGTTACACCTCAACCAGAATAGTTATGTAGACATACATAACACATTATACACAGAAAAGAAAGCAATGTATTCAGCCTTTTCTATGGACACTTCAAATTTGCCTAAAGGCACAAGGTGCTAACTTGATATATACATCTGAATTTTACGTGCCTTATTACTTAGAGCTGTTTGCAACCAGTTTTATGAATGTGCTATTAAACTGATAGGTACTTTAAATAATACCACCCCTTCAACTGAGTGGAACTTTAGTGGATGGAAGAAAAGATAAGCTACATGCATTTCCAACGTAATTGCTATGTTCTAAGTTCCGGAACTCAGCTTTATTTTGTGAACTCCGTGGTTCTGAGGAGTTGGCATGCCGTTTCTCTGCTGTTGCAGATGAACGTGAATAGTTGAGTAGACATCCATAACACAAAATGGACAGAACAGTTAGTAATGCATTCAGCTCATTAGAGTGTGGACTTCAAATTTGCCCAGAAGTACTATGTGCTAACTTCAAATAAACCTTTGAATATACTTACCTTATGATTTAGAGTTGTCTACAACCAGTTTTGAGAGTGTGCTACTAACGTTTCGGAAGGTACTTTAACTAATATCTCCATTTGCACTGAATGGAACTTTACTGTCACAAAGCAATAGTAAGAAAATGACAGTTCCAATGTATATGCTATGTGGTAGATTCCGGAATTCAGCTTTATATTGAGTATTCCATAGTTGTGAGTAGTATCGATGCCGTTTCTCTGCAGTTACACCTCAACCAGAATAGTTATGTAGACATACATAACACATTATACACAGAGCAGAAAGCAATGTATTCAGCCTTTACTATGGACACTTATAATTTCCTTAAAAGCACAAGGTGCTAACTTGATAAATACATCTGAATTTTATGTACCTTATGACTTAGAGCTGTTAGCACCAGTTTTATGAGTGTGCTACTAAACTGATAGGTACTTTAAATAATACCACCCCTTGAACTGAGAGGAACCTTAGTGGATGGAAGAAAGAATAAGCTACATGCATTTCCAACGTAATTGCTATGTGATAAGTTCCGGAACTCAGCTTTATTTCGTGAACTCCGTGGTTCTGAGGAGTTGGCATGCCGTTGCTCTGCTGTTGCACATGAACGTGAATAGTTGAGTAGACATCCATAACACAAAATGGACAGAACAGTTAGTAATACATTCAGCTCAGTATAGTGTTGACTTCAAATTTGCCCAGAATTACTATGTGCTAAATTCAAATAAACCTTTGAATATACTTACCTTATGATTTAGAGTTGTCTACAACCAGTTTTGAGAGTGTGCTACTAACGATTCGGAAGGTACTTTAACTAATATCTCCATTTGCACTGAATGGAACTTTACTGTCTCAAAGCAATAGTAAGCCAATGACAGTTCCAATGTATATGCTATGTGGTAGCTTCCGGAATTCAGCTTTATATTGAGCGTTCCATGGTTGTGAGTAGTATCGATGCCGTTTCTCTGCAGTTACACCTCAACCAGAATTGTTATGTAGACATACATAACACATTATACACAGAACAGAAAGCAATCTATTCAGCCTTTACTATGGACACTTCAAATTTGCTTAAAAGCACAAGGTGCTAACTTTACATATACATCTGAATTTTACGTACATTATGACTTAGAGCTGTTTGCAACCAGTTTTATGAGTGTGCTACTAAACTGATAGGTACTTTAAATAATACCACCCCTTGAACTGAGTGGAACTTTAGTGGATGGAAGAAAAAATAAGCTACATGCATTGCCAACGTAATTGCTATGTTCTAAGTTCCGGAACTCAGCTTTATTTTGTGAATTCCGTGGTTCTGAGGAGTTGGCATGCCGTTTCTCTGCTGTTGCAGATGAACGTGAATAGTTGAGTAGACATCCATAACACAAAATGGACAGAACAGTTAGTAATGCATTCAGCTCATTAGAGTGTTGACTTCAAATTTGCCCAGAAGTACTATGTGCTAACTTCAAATAAACCTTTGAATATACTTACCTTATGATTTAGAGTTGTCTACAACCAGTTTTGAGAGTGTGCTACTAACGTTTCGGAAGGTACTTTAACTAATATCTCCATTTGCACTGAATGGAACTTTACTGTCTCAAAGCAATAGTAAGCAAATGACAGTTCCAATGTATATGCTATGTGGTAGCTTCCGGAATTCAGCTTTATATTGAGTATTCCATGGTTGTGAGTAGTATCGATGCCGTTTCTCTGCAGTTACACCTCAACCAGAATTGTTATGTAGACATACATAACACATTATACACAGAACAGAAAGCAATGTATTCAGCCTTTACTATGGACACTTATAATTTGCTAAAAAGCACAAGGTGCTAACTTGATAAATACATCTGAATTTTATGTACCTTATGACTTAGAGCTGTTAGCAACCAGTTTTATGAGTGTGCTACTAAACTGATAGGTACTTTAAATAATACCACCCCCTGAACTGAGAGGAACCTTAGTGGATGGAAGAAAGAATAAGCTACATGCATTTCCAACGTAATTGCTATGTTCTAAGTTCCGGAACTCAGCTTTATTTTTTGAACTCCGTGGTTCTGAAGAGTTGGCATGCCGTTTCTCTGCTGTTGCAGATGAACGTGAATAGTTGAGTAGACATCCATAACACAAAATGGACAGAACAGTTAGTAATGCATTCAGCTCATTAGAGTGTGGACTTCAAATTTGCCCAGAAGTACTATGTGCTAACTTCAAATAAACCTTTGAATATACTTACCTTATGATTTAGAGTTGTCTACAACCAGTTTTGAGAGTGTGCTACTAACGTTTCGGAAGGTACTTTAACTAATATCTCCATTTGCACTGAATGGAACTTTACTGTCTCAAAGCAATAGTAAGCAAATGACAGTTCCAATATATATGCTATGTGCTAGCTTCCGGAATTCAGCTTTATATTGAGTATTCCATGGTTGTGAGTAGTATCGATGCCGTTTCTCTGCTGTTGCACATGAACGTGAATAGTTGAGTAGACATCCATAACACAAAATGGACAGAACAGTAAGTAATACATTCAGCTCAGTATAGTGTTGACTTCAAATTTGCCCAGAATTACTATGTGCTAAATTCAAATAAACCTTTGAATATACTTACCTTATGATTTAGAGTTGTCTACAACCAGTTTTGAGAGTGTGCTACTAACGATTCGGAAGGTACTTTAACTAATATCTCCATTTGCACTGAATGGAACTTTACTGTCTCAAAGCAATAGTAAGCCAATGACAGTTCCAATGTATATGCTATGTGGTAGCTTCCGGAATTCAGCTTTATATTGAGTATTCCATGGTTGTGAGTAGTATCGATGCCGTTTCTCTGCAGTTACACCTCAACCAGAATAGTTATGTAGACATACATAACACATTATACACAGAACAGAAAGCAATGTATACAGCTTCTACGAGTATACTCTTCAAATTTGCTTAAAAGCACAAGGTGCTAACTTGATATATACATCTGAATTTTACGTACCTTATGACTTAGAGCTGTTTGCAACCAGTTTTATGAGTGTGCTACTAAACTGATAGGTACTTTAAATAATACCACCACTTGAACTGAGTGGAACTTTGGTGGATGGAAGAAAAAATAAGCTACATGCATTTCCAAGTAATTACTATGTGCTAGGTTCCTGAACTACACTTTATGTTGTGAGCACCGTGGTTCTGAGGAGTTGGCATGGCGCTTCTCTGCTGTTAAACCTCAACCAGAATAGTTATGTAGACATACATAACACATTATACACAGAACAGAAAGCAATGTATACAGCTTCTACGAGTATACTCTTCAAATTTGCTTAAAAGCACAAGGTGCTAACTTGATATATACATCTGAATTTTACGTACCTTATGACTTAGAGCTGTTTGCAACCAGTTTTATGAGTGTGCTACTAAACTGATAGGTACTTTAAATAATACCACCACTTGAACTGAGTGGAACTTTGGTGGATGGAAGAAAAAATAAGCTACATGCATTTCCAACGTAATTAATATGTGCTAGGTTCCTGAACTACGCTTTATGTTGTGAAGACCGTGGTTCTGAGGAGTTGGCATGGCGCTTCTCTGCTGTTACACCTCAACCAGAATAGTTATGTAGACATACATAACACATTATACACAGAAAAGAAAGCAATGTATTCAGCCTTTTCTATGGACACTTCAAATTTGCCTAAAGGCACAAGGTGCTAACTTGATATATACATCTGAATTTTACGTGCCTTATTACTTAGAGCTGTTTGCAACCAGTTTTATGAATGTGCTATTAAACTGATAGGTACTTTAAATAATACCACCCCTTCAACTGAGTGGAACTTTAGTGGATGGAAGAAAAGATAAGCTACATGCATTTCCAACGTAATTGCTATGTTCTAAGTTCCGGAACTCAGTTTTATTTTGTGAACTCCGTGGTTCTGAGGAGTTGGCATGCCGTTTCTCTGCTGTTGCAGATGAACGTGAATAGTTGAGTAGACATCCATAACACAAAATGGACAGAACAGTTAGTAATGCATTCAGCTCATTAGAGTGTGGACTTCAAATTTGCCCAGAAGTACTATGTGCTAACTTCAAATAAACCTTTGAATATACTTACCTTATGATTTAGAGTTGTCTACAACCAGTTTTGAGAGTGTGCTACTAACGTTTCGGAAGGTACTTTAACTAATATCTCCATTTGCACTGAATGGAACTTTACTGTCACAAAGCAATAGTAAGAAAATGACAGTTCCAATGTATATGCTATGTGGTAGATTCCGGAATTCAGCTTTATATTGAGTATTCCATAGTTGTGAGTAGTATCGATGCCGTTTCTCTGCAGTTACACCTCAACCAGAATAGTTATGTAGACATACATAACACATTATACACAGAGCAGAAAGCAATGTATTCAGCCTTTACTATGGACACTTATAATTTCCTTAAAAGCACAAGGTGCTAACTTGATAAATACATCTGAATTTTATGTACCTTATGACTTAGAGCTGTTAGCACCAGTTTTATGAGTGTGCTACTAAACTGATAGGTACTTTAAATAATACCACCCCTTGAACTGAGAGGAACCTTAGTGGATGGAAGAAAGAATAAGCTACATGCATTTCCAACGTAATTGCTATGTGATAAGTTCCGGAACTCAGCTTTATTTCGTGAACTCCGTGGTTCTGAAGAGTTGGCATGCCGTTTCTCTGCTGTTGCAGATGAACGTGAATAGTTGAGTAGACATCCATAACACAAAATGGACAGAACAGTTAGTAATACATTCAGCTCAGTATAGTGTTGACTTCAAATTTGCCCAGAATTACTATGTGCTAAATTCAAATAAACCTTTGAATATACTTACCTTATGATTTAGAGTTGTCTACAACCAGTTTTGAGAGTGTGCTACTAACGATTCGGAAGGTACTTTAACTAATATCTCCATTTGCACTGAATGGAACTTTACTGTCTCAAAGCAATAGTAAGCAAATGACAGTTCCAATATATATGCTATGTGCTAGCTTCCGGAATTCAGCTTTATATTGAGTATTCCATGGTTGTGAGTAGTATCGATGCCGTTTCTCTGCTGTTGCACATGAACGTGAATAGTTGAGTAGACATCCATAACACAAAATGGACAGAACAGTAAGTAATACATTCAGCTCAGTATAGTGTTGACTTCAAATTTGCCCAGAATTACTATGTGCTAAATTCAAATAAACCTTTGAATATACTTACCTTATGATTTAGAGTTGTCTACAACCAGTTTTGAGAGTGTGCTACTAACGATTCGGAAGGTACTTTAACTAATATCTCCATTTGCACTGAATGGAACTTTACTGTCTCAAAGCAATAGTAAGCCAATGACAGTTCCAATGTATATGCTATGTGGTAGCTTCCGGAATTCAGCTTTATATTGAGTATTCCATGGTTGTGAGTAGTATCGATGCCGTTTCTCTGCAGTTACACCTCAACCAGAATAGTTATGTAGACATACATAACACATTATACACAGAACAGAAAGCAATGTATACAGCTTCTACGAGTATACTCTTCAAATTTGCTTAAAAGCACAAGGTGCTAACTTGATATATACATCTGAATTTTACGTACCTTATGACTTAGAGCTGTTTGCAACCAGTTTTATGAGTGTGCTACTAAACTGATAGGTACTTTAAATAATACCACCACTTGAACTGAGTGGAACTTTGGTGGATGGAAGAAAAAATAAGCTACATGCATTTCCAAGTAATTACTATGTGCTAGGTTCCTGAACTACACTTTATGTTGTGAGCACCGTGGTTCTGAGGAGTTGGCATGGCGCTTCTCTGCTGTTAAACCTCAACCAGAATAGTTATGTAGACATACATAACACATTATACACAGAACAGAAAGCAATGTATACAGCTTCTACGAGTATACTCTTCAAATTTGCTTAAAAGCACAAGGTGCTAACTTGATATATACATCTGAATTTTACGTACCTTATGACTTAGAGCTGTTTGCAACCAGTTTTATGAGTGTGCTACTAAACTGATAGGTACTTTAAATAATACCACCACTTGAACTGAGTGGAACTTTGGTGGATGGAAGAAAAAATAAGCTACATGCATTTCCAACGTAATTAATATGTGCTAGGTTCCTGAACTACGCTTTATGTTGTGAAGACCGTGGTTCTGAGGAGTTGGCATGGCGCTTCTCTGCTGTTACACCTCAACCAGAATAGTTATGTAGACATACATAACACATTATACACAGAAAAGAAAGCAATGTATTCAGCCTTTTCTATGGACACTTCAAATTTGCCTAAAGGCACAAGGTGCTAACTTGATATATACATCTGAATTTTACGTGCCTTATTACTTAGAGCTGTTTGCAACCAGTTTTATGAATGTGCTATTAAACTGATAGGTACTTTAAATAATACCACCCCTTCAACTGAGTGGAACTTTAGTGGATGGAAGAAAAGATAAGCTACATGCATTTCCAACGTAATTGCTATGTTCTAAGTTCCGGAACTCAGTTTTATTTTGTTAACTCCGTGGTTCTGAGGAGTTGGCATGCCGTTTCTCTGCTGTTGCAGATGAACGTGAATAGTTGAGTAGACATCCATAACACAAAATGGACAGAACAGTTAGTAATGCATTCAGCTCATTAGAGTGTGGACTTCAAATTTGCCCAGAAGTACTATGTGCTAACTTCAAATAAACCTTTGAATATACTTACCTTATGATTTAGAGTTGTCTACAACCAGTTTTGAGAGTGTGCTACTAACGTTTCGGAAGGTACTTTAACTAATATCTCCATTTGCACTGAATGGAACTTTACTGTCACAAAGCAATAGTAAGAAAATGACAGTTCCAATGTATATGCTATGTGGTAGATTCCGGAATTCAGCTTTATATTGAGTATTCCATAGTTGTGAGTAGTATCGATGCCGTTTCTCTGCAGTTACACCTCAACCAGAATAGTTATGTAGACATACATAACACATTATACACAGAGCAGAAAGCAATGTATTCAGCCTTTACTATGGACACTTATAATTTCCTTAAAAGCACAAGGTGCTAACTTGATAAATACATCTGAATTTTATGTACCTTATGACTTAGAGCTGTTAGCACCAGTTTTATGAGTGTGCTACTAAACTGATAGGTACTTTAAATAATACCACCCCTTGAACTGAGAGGAACCTTAGTGGATGGAAGAAAGAATAAGCTACATGCATTTCCAACGTAATTGCTATGTGATAAGTTCCGGAACTCAGCTTTATTTCGTGAACTCCGTGGTTCTGAGGAGTTGGCATGCCGTTGCTCTGCTGTTGCACATGAACGTGAATAGTTGAGTAGACATCCATAACACAAAATGGACAGAACAGTTAGTAATACATTCAGCTCAGTATAGTGTTGACTTCAAATTTGCCCAGAATTACTATGTGCTAAATTCAAATAAACCTTTGAATATACTTACCTTATGATTTAGAGTTGTCTACAACCAGTTTTGAGAGTGTGCTACTAACGATTCGGAAGGTACTTTAACTAATATCTCCATTTGCACTGAATGGAACTTTACTGTCTCAAAGCAATAGTAAGCCAATGACAGTTCCAATGTATATGCTATGTGGTAGCTTCCGGAATTCAGCTTTATATTGAGCGTTCCATGGTTGTGAGTAGTATCGATGCCGTTTCTCTGCAGTTACACCTCAACCAGAATAGTTATGTAGACATACATAACACATTATACACAGAACAGAAAGCAATCTATTCAGCCTTTACTATGGACACTTCAAATTTGCTTAAAAGCACAAGGTGCTAACTTTACATATACATCTGAATTTTACGTACATTATGACTTAGAGCTGTTTGCAACCAGTTTTATGAGTGTGCTACTAAACTGATAGGTACTTTAAATAATACCACCCCTTGAACTGAGTGGAACTTTAGTGGATGGAAGAAAAAATAAGCTACATGCATTGCCAACGTAATTGCTATGTTCTAAGTTCCGGAACTCAGCTTTATTTTGTGAACTCCGTGGTTCTGAGGAGTTGGCATGCCGTTTCTCTGCTGTTGCAGATGAACGTGAATAGTTGAGTAGACATCCATAACACAAAATGGACAGAACAGTTAGTAATGCATTCAGCTCATTAGAGTGTTGACTTCAAATTTGCCCAGAAGTACTATGTGCTAACTTCAAATAAACCTTTGAATATACTTACCTTATGATTTAGAGTTGTCTACAACCAGTTTTGAGAGTGTGCTACTAACGTTTCGGAAGGTACTTTAACTAATATCTCCATTTGCACTGAATGGAACTTTACTGTCTCAAAGCAATAGTAAGCAAATGACAGTTCCAATGTATATGCTATGTGGTAGCTTCCGGAATTCAGCTTTATATTGAGTATTCCATGGTTGTGAGTAGTATCGATGCCGTTTCTCTGCAGTTACACCTCAACCAGAATTGTTATGTAGACATACATAACACATTATACACAGAACAGAAAGCAATGTATTCAGCCTTTACTATGGACACTTATAATTTGCTAAAAAGCACAAGGTGCTAACTTGATAAATACATCTGAATTTTATGTACCTTATGACTTAGAGCTGTTAGCAACCAGTTTTATGAGTGTGCTACTAAACTGATAGGTACTTTAAATAATACCACCCCCTGAACTGAGAGGAACCTTAGTGGATGGAAGAAAGAATAAGCTACATGCATTTCCAACGTAATTGCTATGTTCTAAGTTCCGGAACTCAGCTTTATTTTGTGAACTCCGTGGTTCTGAAGAGTTGGCATGCCGTTTCTCTGCTGTTGCAGATGAACGTGAATAGTTGAGTAGACATCCATAACACAAAATGGACAGAACAGTTAGTAATGCATTCAGCTCATTAGAGTGTGGACTTCAAATTTGCCCAGAAGTACTATGTGCTAACTTCAAATAAACCTTTGAATATACTTACCTTATGATTTAGAGTTGTCTACAACCAGTTTTGAGAGTGTGCTACTAACGTTTCGGAAGGTACTTTAACTAATATCTCCATTTGCACTGAATGGAACTTTACTGTCTCAAAGCAATAGTAAGCAAATGACAGTTCCAATATATATGCTATGTGCTAGCTTCCGGAATTCAGCTTTATATTGAGTATTCCATGGTTGTGAGTAGTATCGATGCCGTTTCTCTGCTGTTGCACATGAACGTGAATAGTTGAGTAGACATCCATAACACAAAATGGACAGAACAGTAAGTAATACATTCAGCTCAGTATAGTGTTGACTTCAAATTTGCCCAGAATTACTATGTGCTAACTTCAAATAAACCTTTGAATATACTTACCTTATGATTTAGAGTTGTCTACAACCAGTTTTGAGAGTGTGCTACTAACGTTTCGGAAGGTACTTTAACTAATATCTCCATTTGCACTGAATGGAACTTTACTGTCACAAAGCAATAGTAAGAAAATGACAGTTCCAATGTATATGCTATGTGGTAGATTCCGGAATTCAGCTTTATATTGAGTATTCCATAGTTGTGAGTAGTATCGATGCCGTTTCTCTGCAGTTACACCTCAACCAGAATAGTTATGTAGACATACATAACACATTATACACAGAGCAGAAAGCAATGTATTCAGCCTTTACTATGGACACTTATAATTTCCTTAAAAGCACAAGGTGCTAACTTGATAAATACATCTGAATTTTATGTACCTTATGACTTAGAGCTGTTAGCACCAGTTTTATGAGTGTGCTACTAAACTGATAGGTACTTTAAATAATACCACCCCTTGAACTGAGAGGAACCTTAGTGGATGGAAGAAAGAATAAGCTACATGCATTTCCAACGTAATTGCTATGTGATAAGTTCCGGAACTCAGCTTTATTTCGTGAACTCCGTGGTTCTGAGGAGTTGGCATGCCGTTGCTCTGCTGTTGCACATGAACGTGAATAGTTGAGTAGACATCCATAACACAAAATGGACAGAACAGTTAGTAATACATTCAGCTCAGTATAGTGTTGACTTCAAATTTGCCCAGAATTACTATGTGCTAAATTCAAATAAACCTTTGAATATACTTACCTTATGATTTAGAGTTGTCTACAACCAGTTTTGAGAGTGTGCTACTAACGATTCGGAAGGTACTTTAACTAATATCTCCATTTGCACTGAATGGAACTTTACTGTCTCAAAGCAATAGTAAGCCAATGACAGTTCCAATGTATATGCTATGTGGTAGCTTCCGGAATTCAGCTTTATATTGAGCGTTCCATGGTTGTGAGTAGTATCGATGCCGTTTCTCTGCAGTTACACCTCAACCAGAATAGTTATGTAGACATACATAACACATTATACACAGAACAGAAAGCAATCTATTCAGCCTTTACTATGGACACTTCAAATTTGCTTAAAAGCACAAGGTGCTAACTTTACATATACATCTGAATTTTACGTACATTATGACTTAGAGCTGTTTGCAACCAGTTTTATGAGTGTGCTACTAAACTGATAGGTACTTTAAATAATACCACCCCTTGAACTGAGTGGAACTTTAGTGGATGGAAGAAAAAATAAGCTACATGCATTGCCAACGTAATTGCTATGTTCTAAGTTCCGGAACTCAGCTTTATTTTGTGAACTCCGTGGTTCTGAAGAGTTGGCATGCCGTTTCTCTGCTGTTGCAGATGAACGTGAATAGTTGAGTAGACATCCATAACACAAAATGGACAGAACAGTTAGTAATGCATTCAGCTCATTAGAGTGTGGACTTCAAATTTGCCCAGAAGTACTATGTGCTAACTTCAAATAAACCTTTGAATATACTTACCTTATGATTTAGAGTTGTCTACAACCAGTTTTGAGAGTGTGCTACTAACGTTTCGGAAGGTACTTTAACTAATATCTCCATTTGCACTGAATGGAACTTTACTGTCTCAAAGCAATAGTAAGCAAATGACAGTTCCAATATATATGCTATGTGCTAGCTTCCGGAATTCAGCTTTATATTGAGTATTCCATGGTTGTGAGTAGTATCGATGCCGTTTCTCTGCTGTTGCACATGAACGTGAATAGTTGAGTAGACATCCATAACACAAAATGGACAGAACAGTAAGTAATACATTCAGCTCAGTATAGTGTTGACTTCAAATTTGCCCAGAATTACTATGTGCTAAATTCAAATAAACCTTTGAATATACTTACCTTATGATTTAGAGTTGTCTACAACCAGTTTTGAGAGTGTGCTACTAACGATTCGGAAGGTACTTTAACTAATATCTCCATTTGCACTGAATGGAACTTTACTGTCTCAAAGCAATAGTAAGCCAATGACAGTTCCAATGTATATGCTATGTGGTAGCTTCCGGAATTCAGCTTTATATTGAGTATTCCATGGTTGTGAGTAGTATCGATGCCGTTTCTCTGCAGTTACACCTCAACCAGAATAGTTATGTAGACATACATAACACATTATACACAGAACAGAAAGCAATGTATACAGCTTCTACGAGTATACTCTTCAAATTTGCTTAAAAGCACAAGGTGCTAACTTGATATATACATCTGAATTTTACGTACCTTATGACTTAGAGCTGTTTGCAACCAGTTTTATGAGTGTGCTACTAAACTGATAGGTACTTTAAATAATACCACCACTTGAACTGAGTGGAACTTTGGTGGATGGAAGAAAAAATAAGCTACATGCATTTCCAAGTAATTACTATGTGCTAGGTTCCTGAACTACACTTTATGTTGTGAGCACCGTGGTTCTGAGGAGTTGGCATGGCGCTTCTCTGCTGTTAAACCTCAACCAGAATAGTTATGTAGACATACATAACACATTATACACAGAACAGAAAGCAATGTATACAGCTTCTACGAGTATACTCTTCAAATTTGCTTAAAAGCACAAGGTGCTAACTTGATATATACATCTGAATTTTACGTACCTTATGACTTAGAGCTGTTTGCAACCAGTTTTATGAGTGTGCTACTAAACTGATAGGTACTTTAAATAATACCACCACTTGAACTGAGTGGAACTTTGGTGGATGGAAGAAAAAATAAGCTACATGCATTTCCAACGTAATTAATATGTGCTAGGTTCCTGAACTACGCTTTATGTTGTGAAGACCGTGGTTCTGAGGAGTTGGCATGGCGCTTCTCTGCTGTTACACCTCAACCAGAATAGTTATGTAGACATACATAACACATTATACACAGAAAAGAAAGCAATGTATTCAGCCTTTTCTATGGACACTTCAAATTTGCCTAAAGGCACAAGGTGCTAACTTGATATATACATCTGAATTTTACGTGCCTTATTACTTAGAGCTGTTTGCAACCAGTTTTATGAATGTGCTATTAAACTGATAGGTACTTTAAATAATACCACCCCTTCAACTGAGTGGAACTTTAGTGGATGGAAGAAAAGATAAGCTACATGCATTTCCAACGTAATTGCTATGTTCTAAGTTCCGGAACTCAGTTTTATTTTGTGAACTCCGTGGTTCTGAGGAGTTGGCATGCCGTTTCTCTGCTGTTGCAGATGAACGTGAATAGTTGAGTAGACATCCATAACACAAAATGGACAGAACAGTTAGTAATGCATTCAGCTCATTAGAGTGTGGACTTCAAATTTGCCCAGAAGTACTATGTGCTAACTTCAAATAAACCTTTGAATATACTTACCTTATGATTTAGAGTTGTCTACAACCAGTTTTGAGAGTGTGCTACTAACGTTTCGGAAGGTACTTTAACTAATATCTCCATTTGCACTGAATGGAACTTTACTGTCACAAAGCAATAGTAAGAAAATGACAGTTCCAATGTATATGCTATGTGGTAGATTCCGGAATTCAGCTTTATATTGAGTATTCCATAGTTGTGAGTAGTATCGATGCCGTTTCTCTGCAGTTACACCTCAACCAGAATAGTTATGTAGACATACATAACACATTATACACAGAGCAGAAAGCAATGTATTCAGCCTTTACTATGGACACTTATAATTTCCTTAAAAGCACAAGGTGCTAACTTGATAAATACATCTGAATTTTATGTACCTTATGACTTAGAGCTGTTAGCACCAGTTTTATGAGTGTGCTACTAAACTGATAGGTACTTTAAATAATACCACCCCTTGAACTGAGAGGAACCTTAGTGGATGGAAGAAAGAATAAGCTACATGCATTTCCAACGTAATTGCTATGTGATAAGTTCCGGAACTCAGCTTTATTTCGTGAACTCCGTGGTTCTGAGGAGTTGGCATGCCGTTGCTCTGCTGTTGCACATGAACGTGAATAGTTGAGTAGACATCCATAACACAAAATGGACAGAACAGTTAGTAATACATTCAGCTCAGTATAGTGTTGACTTCAAATTTGCCCAGAATTACTATGTGCTAAATTCAAATAAACCTTTGAATATACTTACCTTATGATTTAGAGTTGTCTACAACCAGTTTTGAGAGTGTGCTACTAACGATTCGGAAGGTACTTTAACTAATATCTCCATTTGCACTGAATGGAACTTTACTGTCTCAAAGCAATAGTAAGCCAATGACAGTTCCAATGTATATGCTATGTGGTAGCTTCCGGAATTCAGCTTTATATTGAGCGTTCCATGGTTGTGAGTAGTATCGATGCCGTTTCTCTGCAGTTACACCTCAACCAGAATAGTTATGTAGACATACATAACACATTATACACAGAACAGAAAGCAATCTATTCAGCCTTTACTATGGACACTTCAAATTTGCTTAAAAGCACAAGGTGCTAACTTTACATATACATCTGAATTTTACGTACATTATGACTTAGAGCTGTTTGCAACCAGTTTTATGAGTGTGCTACTAAACTGATAGGTACTTTAAATAATACCACCCCTTGAACTGAGTGGAACTTTAGTGGATGGAAGAAAAAATAAGCTACATGCATTGCCAACGTAATTGCTATGTTCTAAGTTCCGGAACTCAGCTTTATTTTGTGAACTCCGTGGTTCTGAGGAGTTGGCATGCCGTTTCTCTGCTGTTGCAGATGAACGTGAATAGTTGAGTAGACATCCATAACACAAAATGGACAGAACAGTTAGTAATGCATTCAGCTCATTAGAGTGTTGACTTCAAATTTGCCCAGAAGTACTATGTGCTAACTTCAAATAAACCTTTGAATATACTTACCTTATGATTTAGAGTTGTCTACAACCAGTTTTGAGAGTGTGCTACTAACGTTTCGGAAGGTACTTTAACTAATATCTCCATTTGCACTGAATGGAACTTTACTGTCTCAAAGCAATAGTAAGCAAATGACAGTTCCAATGTATATGCTATGTGGTAGCTTCCGGAATTCAGCTTTATATTGAGTATTCCATGGTTGTGAGTAGTATCGATGCCGTTTCTCTGCAGTTACACCTCAACCAGAATTGTTATGTAGACATACATAACACATTATACACAGAACAGAAAGCAATGTATTCAGCCTTTACTATGGACACTTATAATTTGCTAAAAAGCACAAGGTGCTAACTTGATAAATACATCTGAATTTTATGTACCTTATGACTTAGAGCTGTTAGCAACCAGTTTTATGAGTGTGCTACTAAACTGATAGGTACTTTAAATAATACCACCCCCTGAACTGAGAGGAACCTTAGTGGATGGAAGAAAGAATAAGCTACATGCATTTCCAACGTAATTGCTATGTTCTAAGTTCCGGAACTCAGCTTTATTTTGTGAACTCCGTGGTTCTGAAGAGTTGGCATGCCGTTTCTCTGCTGTTGCAGATGAACGTGAATAGTTGAGTAGACATCCATAACACAAAATGGACAGAACAGTTAGTAATGCATTCAGCTCATTAGAGTGTGGACTTCAAATTTGCCCAGAAGTACTATGTGCTAACTTCAAATAAACCTTTGAATATACTTACCTTATGATTTAGAGTTGTCTACAACCAGTTTTGAGAGTGTGCTACTAACGTTTCGGAAGGTACTTTAACTAATATCTCCATTTGCACTGAATGGAACTTTACTGTCTCAAAGCAATAGTAAGCCAATGACAGTTCCAATGTATATGCTATGTGGTAGCTTCCGGAATTCAGCTTTATATTGAGCGTTCCATGGTTGTGAGTAGTATCGATGCCGTTTCTCTGCAGTTACACCTCAACCAGAATAGTTATGTAGACATACATAGCACATTATACACAGAACAGAAAGCAATCTATTCAGCCTTTACTATGGACACTTCAAATTTGCTTAAAAGCACAAGGTGCTAACTTTACATATACATCTGAATTTTACGTACATTATGACTTAGAGCTGTTTGCAACCAGTTTTATGAGTGTGCTACTAAACTGATAGGTACTTTAAATAATACCACCCCTTGAACTGAGTGGAACTTTAGTGGATGGAAGAAAAAATAAGCTACATGCATTGCCAACGTAATTGCTATGTTCTAAGTTCCGGAACTCAGCTTTATTTTGTGAACTCCGTGGTTCTGAGGAGTTGGCATGCCGTTTCTCTGCTGTTGCAGATGAACGTGAATAGTTGAGTAGACATCCATAACACAAAATGGACAGAACAGTTAGTAATGCATTCAGCTCATTAGAGTGTTGACTTCAAATTTGCCCAGAAGTACTATGTGCTAACTTCAAATAAACCTTTGAATATACTTACCTTATGATTTAGAGTTGTCTACAACCAGTTTTGAGAGTGTGCTACTAACGTTTCGGAAGGTACTTTAACTAATATCTCCATTTGCACTGAATGGAACTTTACTGTCTCAAAGCAATAGTAAGCAAATGACAGTTCCAATGTATATGCTATGTGGTAGCTTCCGGAATTCAGCTTTATATTGAGTATTCCATGGTTGTGAGTAGTATCGATGCCGTTTCTCTGCAGTTACACCTCAACCAGAATTGTTATGTAGACATACATAACACATTATACACAGAACAGAAAGCAATGTATTCAGCCTTTACTATGGACACTTATAATTTGCTAAAAAGCACAAGGTGCTAACTTGATAAATACATCTGAATTTTATGTACCTTATGACTTAGAGCTGTTAGCAACCAGTTTTATGAGTGTGCTACTAAACTGATAGGTACTTTAAATAATACCACCCCCTGAACTGAGAGGAACCTTAGTGGATGGAAGAAAGAATAAGCTACATGCATTTCCAACGTAATTGCTATGTTCTAAGTTCCGGAACTCAGCTTTATTTTGTGAACTCCGTGGTTCTGAAGAGTTGGCATGCCGTTTCTCTGCTGTTGCAGATGAACGTGAATAGTTGAGTAGACATCCATAACACAAAATGGACAGAACAGTTAGTAATGCATTCAGCTCATTAGAGTGTGGACTTCAAATTTGCCCAGAAGTACTATGTGCTAACTTCAAATAAACCTTTGAATATACTTACCTTATGATTTAGAGTTGTCTACAACCAGTTTTGAGAGTGTGCTACTAACGTTTCGGAAGGTACTTTAACTAATATCTCCATTTGCACTGAATGGAACTTTACTGTCTCAAAGCAATAGTAAGCAAATGACAGTTCCAATATATATGCTATGTGCTAGCTTCCGGAATTCAGCTTTATATTGAGTATTCCATGGTTGTGAGTAGTATCGATGCCGTTTCTCTGCTGTTGCACATGAACGTGAATAGTTGAGTAGACATCCATAACACAAAATGGACAGAACAGTAAGTAATACATTCAGCTCAGTATAGTGTTGACTTCAAATTTGCCCAGAATTACTATGTGCTAAATTCAAATAAACCTTTGAATATACTTACCTTATGATTTAGAGTTGTCTACAACCAGTTTTGAGAGTGTGCTACTAACGATTCGGAAGGTACTTTAACTAATATCTCCATTTGCACTGAATGGAACTTTACTGTCTCAAAGCAATAGTAAGCCAATGACAGTTCCAATGTATATGCTATGTGGTAGCTTCCGGAATTCAGCTTTATATTGAGTATTCCATGGTTGTGAGTAGTATCGATGCCGTTTCTCTGCAGTTACACCTCAACCAGAATAGTTATGTAGACATACATAACACATTATACACAGAACAGAAAGCAATGTATACAGCTTCTACGAGTATACTCTTCAAATTTGCTTAAAAGCACAAGGTGCTAACTTGATATATACATCTGAATTTTACGTACCTTATGACTTAGAGCTGTTTGCAACCAGTTTTATGAGTGTGCTACTAAACTGATAGGTACTTTAAATAATACCACCACTTGAACTGAGTGGAACTTTGGTGGATGGAAGAAAAAATAAGCTACATGCATTTCCAAGTAATTACTATGTGCTAGGTTCCTGAACTACACTTTATGTTGTGAGCACCGTGGTTCTGAGGAGTTGGCATGGCGCTTCTCTGCTGTTAAACCTCAACCAGAATAGTTATGTAGACATACATAACACATTATACACAGAACAGAAAGCAATGTATACAGCTTCTACGAGTATACTCTTCAAATTTGCTTAAAAGCACAAGGTGCTAACTTGATATATACATCTGAATTTTACGTACCTTATGACTTAGAGCTGTTTGCAACCAGTTTTATGAGTGTGCTACTAAACTGATAGGTACTTTAAATAATACCACCACTTGAACTGAGTGGAACTTTGGTGGATGGAAGAAAAAATAAGCTACATGCATTTCCAACGTAATTAATATGTGCTAGGTTCCTGAACTACGCTTTATGTTGTGAAGACCGTGGTTCTGAGGAGTTGGCATGGCGCTTCTCTGCTGTTACACCTCAACCAGAATAGTTATGTAGACATACATAACACATTATACACAGAAAAGAAAGCAATGTATTCAGCCTTTTCTATGGACACTTCAAATTTGCCTAAAGGCACAAGGTGCTAACTTGATATATACATCTGAATTTTACGTGCCTTATTACTTAGAGCTGTTTGCAACCAGTTTTATGAATGTGCTATTAAACTGATAGGTACTTTAAATAATACCACCCCTTCAACTGAGTGGAACTTTAGTGGATGGAAGAAAAGATAAGCTACATGCATTTCCAACGTAATTGCTATGTTCTAAGTTCCGGAACTCAGCTTTATTTTGTGAACTCCGTGGTTCTGAGGAGTTGGCATGCCGTTTCTCTGCTGTTGCAGATGAACGTGAATAGTTGAGTAGACATCCATAACACAAAATGGACAGAACAGTTAGTAATGCATTCAGCTCATTAGAGTGTGGACTTCAAATTTGCCCAGAAGTACTATGTGCTAACTTCAAATAAACCTTTGAATATACTTACCTTATGATTTAGAGTTGTCTACAACCAGTTTTGAGAGTGTGCTACTAACGTTTCGGAAGGTACTTTAACTAATATCTCCATTTGCACTGAATGGAACTTTACTGTCTCAAAGCAATAGTAAGCCAATGACAGTTCCAATGTATATGCTATGTGGTAGCTTCCGGAATTCAGCTTTATATTGAGCGTTCCATGGTTGTGAGTAGTATCGATGCCGTTTCTCTGCAGTTACACCTCAACCAGAATAGTTATGTAGACATACATAACACATTATACACAGAACAGAAAGCAATCTATTCAGCCTTTACTATGGACACTTCAAATTTGCTTAAAAGCACAAGGTGCTAACTTTACATATACATCTGAATTTTACGTACATTATGACTTAGAGCTGTTTGCAACCAGTTTTATGAGTGTGCTACTAAACTGATAGGTACTTTAAATAATACCACCACTTGAACTGAGTGGAACTTTGGTGGATGGAAGAAAAAATAAGCTACATGCATTTCCAACGTAATTAATATGTGCTAGGTTCCTGAACTACGCTTTATGTTGTGAAGACCGTGGTTCTGAGGAGTTGGCATGGCGCTTCTCTGCTGTTACACCTCAACCAGAATAGTTATGTAGACATACATAACACATTATACACAGAAAAGAAAGCAATGTATTCAGCCTTTTCTATGGACACTTCAAATTTGCCTAAAGGCACAAGGTGCTAACTTGATATATACATCTGAATTTTACGTGCCTTATTACTTAGAGCTGTTTGCAACCAGTTTTATGAATGTGCTATTAAACTGATAGGTACTTTAAATAATACCACCCCTTCAACTGAGTGGAACTTTAGTGGATGGAAGAAAAGATAAGCTACATGCATTTCCAACGTAATTGCTATGTTCTAAGTTCCGGAACTCAGCTTTATTTTGTGAACTCCGTGGTTCTGAGGAGTTGGCATGCCGTTTCTCTGCTGTTGCAGATGAACGTGAATAGTTGAGTAGACATCCATAACACAAAATGGACAGAACAGTTAGTAATGCATTCAG
The DNA here is from genome assembly GCF_048418815.1 of Hemitrygon akajei. NCBI lineage: Eukaryota > Metazoa > Chordata > Chondrichthyes > Myliobatiformes > Dasyatidae > Hemitrygon > Hemitrygon akajei. The sequence continues at coordinate 44,952,152 of NC_133147.1, read as the reverse complement.
CTCATTAGAGTGTGGACTTCAAATTTGCCCAGAAGTACTATGTGCTAACTTCAAATAAACCTTTGAATATACTTACCTTATGATTTAGAGTTGTCTACAACCAGTTTTGAGAGTGTGCTACTAACGTTTCGGAAGGTACTTTAACTAATATCTCCATTTGCACTGAATGGAACTTTACTGTCTCAAAGCAATAGTAAGCCAATGACAGTTCCAATGTATATGCTATGTGGTAGCTTCCGGAATTCAGCTTTATATTGAGCGTTCCATGGTTGTGAGTAGTATCGATGCCGTTTCTCTGCAGTTACACCTCAACCAGAATAGTTATGTAGACATACATAACACATTATACACAGAACAGAAAGCAATCTATTCAGCCTTTACTATGGACACTTCAAATTTGCTTAAAAGCACAAGGTGCTAACTTTACATATACATCTGAATTTTACGTACATTATGACTTAGAGCTGTTTGCAACCAGTTTTATGAGTGTGCTACTAAACTGATAGGTACTTTAAATAATACCACCCCTTGAACTGAGTGGAACTTTAGTGGATGGAAGAAAAAATAAGCTACATGCATTGCCAACGTAATTGCTATGTTCTAAGTTCCGGAACTCAGCTTTATTTTGTGAACTCCGTGGTTCTGAGGAGTTGGCATGCCGTTTCTCTGCTGTTGCAGATGAACGTGAATAGTTGAGTAGACATCCATAACACAAAATGGACAGAACAGTTAGTAATGCATTCAGCTCATTAGAGTGTTGACTTCAAATTTGCCCAGAAGTACTATGTGCTAACTTCAAATAAACCTTTGAATATACTTACCTTATGATTTAGAGTTGTCTACAACCAGTTTTGAGAGTGTGCTACTAACGTTTCGGAAGGTACTTTAACTAATATCTCCATTTGCACTGAATGGAACTTTACTGTCTCAAAGCAATAGTAAGCAAATGACAGTTCCAATGTATATGCTATGTGGTAGCTTCCGGAATTCAGCTTTATATTGAGTATTCCATGGTTGTGAGTAGTATCGATGCCGTTTCTCTGCAGTTACACCTCAACCAGAATTGTTATGTAGACATACATAACACATTATACACAGAACAGAAAGCAATGTATTCAGCCTTTACTATGGACACTTATAATTTGCTAAAAAGCACAAGGTGCTAACTTGATAAATACATCTGAATTTTATGTACCTTATGACTTAGAGCTGTTAGCAACCAGTTTTATGAGTGTGCTACTAAACTGATAGGTACTTTAAATAATACCACCCCCTGAACTGAGAGGAACCTTAGTGGATGGAAGAAAGAATAAGCTACATGCATTTCCAACGTAATTGCTATGTTCTAAGTTCCGGAACTCAGCTTTATTTTGTGAACTCCGTGGTTCTGAAGAGTTGGCATGCCGTTTCTCTGCTGTTGCAGATGAACGTGAATAGTTGAGTAGACATCCATAACACAAAATGGACAGAACAGTTAGTAATGCATTCAGCTCATTAGAGTGTGGACTTCAAATTTGCCCAGAAGTACTATGTGCTAACTTCAAATAAACCTTTGAATATACTTACCTTATGATTTAGAGTTGTCTACAACCAGTTTTGAGAGTGTGCTACTAACGTTTCGGAAGGTACTTTAACTAATATCTCCATTTGCACTGAATGGAACTTTACTGTCTCAAAGCAATAGTAAGCAAATGACAGTTCCAATATATATGCTATGTGCTAGCTTCCGGAATTCAGCTTTATATTGAGTATTCCATGGTTGTGAGTAGTATCGATGCCGTTTCTCTGCTGTTGCACATGAACGTGAATAGTTGAGTAGACATCCATAACACAAAATGGACAGAACAGTAAGTAATACATTCAGCTCAGTATAGTGTTGACTTCAAATTTGCCCAGAATTACTATGTGCTAAATTCAAATAAACCTTTGAATATACTTACCTTATGATTTAGAGTTGTCTACAACCAGTTTTGAGAGTGTGCTACTAACGATTCGGAAGGTACTTTAACTAATATCTCCATTTGCACTGAATGGAACTTTACTGTCTCAAAGCAATAGTAAGCCAATGACAGTTCCAATGTATATGCTATGTGGTAGCTTCCGGAATTCAGCTTTATATTGAGTATTCCATGGTTGTGAGTAGTATCGATGCCGTTTCTCTGCAGTTACACCTCAACCAGAATAGTTATGTAGACATACATAACACATTATACACAGAACAGAAAGCAATGTATACAGCTTCTACGAGTATACTCTTCAAATTTGCTTAAAAGCACAAGGTGCTAACTTGATATATACATCTGAATTTTACGTACCTTATGACTTAGAGCTGTTTGCAACCAGTTTTATGAGTGTGCTACTAAACTGATAGGTACTTTAAATAATACCACCACTTGAACTGAGTGGAACTTTGGTGGATGGAAGAAAAAATAAGCTACATGCATTTCCAAGTAATTACTATGTGCTAGGTTCCTGAACTACACTTTATGTTGTGAGCACCGTGGTTCTGAGGAGTTGGCATGGCGCTTCTCTGCTGTTAAACCTCAACCAGAATAGTTATGTAGACATACATAACACATTATACACAGAACAGAAAGCAATGTATACAGCTTCTACGAGTATACTCTTCAAATTTGCTTAAAAGCACAAGGTGCTAACTTGATATATACATCTGAATTTTACGTACCTTATGACTTAGAGCTGTTTGCAACCAGTTTTATGAGTGTGCTACTAAACTGATAGGTACTTTAAATAATACCACCACTTGAACTGAGTGGAACTTTGGTGGATGGAAGAAAAAATAAGCTACATGCATTTCCAACGTAATTAATATGTGCTAGGTTCCTGAACTACGCTTTATGTTGTGAAGACCGTGGTTCTGAGGAGTTGGCATGGCGCTTCTCTGCTGTTACACCTCAACCAGAATAGTTATGTAGACATACATAACACATTATACACAGAACAGAAAGCAATGTATACAGCTTCTACGAGTATACTCTTCAAATTTGCTTAAAAGCACAAGGTGCTAACTTGATATATACATCTGAATTTTACGTACCTTATGACTTAGAGCTGTTTGCAACCAGTTTTATGAGTGTGCTACTAAACTGATAGGTACTTTAAATAATACCACCACTTGAACTGAGTGGAACTTTGGTGGATGGAAGAAAAAATAAGCTACATGCATTTCCAACGTAATTAATATGTGCTAGGTTCCTGAACTACGCTTTATGTTGTGAAGACCGTGGTTCTGAGGAGTTGGCATGGCGCTTCTCTGCTGTTACACCTCAACCAGAATAGTTATGTAGACATACATAACACATTATACACAGAAAAGAAAGCAATGTATTCAGCCTTTTCTATGGACACTTCAAATTTGCCTAAAGGCACAAGGTGCTAACTTGATATATACATCTGAATTTTACGTGCCTTATTACTTAGAGCTGTTTGCAACCAGTTTTATGAATGTGCTATTAAACTGATAGGTACTTTAAATAATACCACCCCTTCAACTGAGTGGAACTTTAGTGGATGGAAGAAAAGATAAGCTACATGCATTTCCAACGTAATTGCTATGTTCTAAGTTCCGGAACTCAGCTTTATTTTGTGAACTCCGTGGTTCTGAGGAGTTGGCATGCCGTTTCTCTGCTGTTGCAGATGAACGTGAATAGTTGAGTAGACATCCATAACACAAAATGGACAGAACAGTTAGTAATGCATTCAGCTCATTAGAGTGTGGACTTCAAATTTGCCCAGAAGTACTATGTGCTAACTTCAAATAAACCTTTGAATATACTTACCTTATGATTTAGAGTTGTCTACAACCAGTTTTGAGAGTGTGCTACTAACGTTTCGGAAGGTACTTTAACTAATATCTCCATTTGCACTGAATGGAACTTTACTGTCTCAAAGCAATAGTAAGCCAATGACAGTTCCAATGTATATGCTATGTGGTAGCTTCCGGAATTCAGCTTTATATTGAGCGTTCCATGGTTGTGAGTAGTATCGATGCCGTTTCTCTGCAGTTACACCTCAACCAGAATAGTTATGTAGACATACATAACACATTATACACAGAACAGAAAGCAATCTATTCAGCCTTTACTATGGACACTTCAAATTTGCTTAAAAGCACAAGGTGCTAACTTTACATATACATCTGAATTTTACGTACATTATGACTTAGAGCTGTTTGCAACCAGTTTTATGAGTGTGCTACTAAACTGATAGGTACTTTAAATAATACCACCACTTGAACTGAGTGGAACTTTGGTGGATGGAAGAAAAAATAAGCTACATGCATTTCCAACGTAATTAATATGTGCTAGGTTCCTGAACTACGCTTTATGTTGTGAAGACCGTGGTTCTGAGGAGTTGGCATGGCGCTTCTCTGCTGTTACACCTCAACCAGAATAGTTATGTAGACATAGATAACACATTATACACAGAAAAGAAAGCAATGTATTCAGCCTTTTCTATGGACACTTCAAATTTGCCTAAAGGCACAAGGTGCTAACTTGATATATACATCTGAATTTTACGTGCCTTATTACTTAGAGCTGTTTGCAACCAGTTTTATGAATGTGCTATTAAACTGATAGGTACTTTAAATAATACCACCCCTTCAACTGAGTGGAACTTTAGTGGATGGAAGAAAAGATAAGCTACATGCATTTCCAACGTAATTGCTATGTTCTAAGTTCCGGAACTCAGCTTTATTTTGTGAACTCCGTGGTTCTGAGGAGTTGGCATGCCGTTTCTCTGCTGTTGCAGATGAACGTGAATAGTTGAGTAGACATCCATAACACAAAATGGACAGAACAGTTAGTAATGCATTCAGCTCATTAGAGTGTGGACTTCAAATTTGCCCAGAAGTACTATGTGCTAACTTCAAATAAACCTTTGAATATACTTACCTTATGATTTAGAGTTGTCTACAACCAGTTTTGAGAGTGTGCTACTAACGTTTCGGAAGGTACTTTAACTAATATCTCCATTTGCACTGAATGGAACTTTACTGTCTCAAAGCAATAGTAAGCCAATGACAGTTCCAATGTATATGCTATGTGGTAGCTTCCGGAATTCAGCTTTATATTGAGCGTTCCATGGTTGTGAGTAGTATCGATGCCGTTTCTCTGCAGTTACACCTCAACCAGAATAGTTATGTAGACATACATAACACATTATACACAGAACAGAAAGCAATGTATTCAGCCTTTACTATGGACACTTCAAATTTGCTTAAAAGCACAAGGTGCTAACTTGATATATACATCTGAATTTTACGTACCTTATGACTTAGAGCTGTTTGCAACCAGTTTTATGAGTGTGCTACTAAACTGATAGGTACTTTAAATAATACCACCACTTGAACTGAGTGGAACTTTGGTGGATGGAAGAAAAAATAAGCTACATGCATTTCCAACGTAATTAATATGTGCTAGGTTCCTGAACTACGCTTTATGTTGTGAAGACCGTGGTTCTGAGGAGTTGGCATGGCGCTTCTCTGCTGTTACACCTCAACCAGAATAGTTATGTAGACATACATAACACATTATACACAGAAAAGAAAGCAATGTATTCAGCCTTTTCTATGGACACTTCAAATTTGCCTAAAGGCACAAGGTGCTAACTTGATATATACATCTGAATTTTACGTGCCTTATTACTTAGAGCTGTTTGCAACCAGTTTTATGAATGTGCTATTAAACTGATAGGTACTTTAAATAATACCACCCCTTCAACTGAGTGGAACTTTAGTGGATGGAAGAAAAGATAAGCTACATGCATTTCCAACGTAATTGCTATGTTCTAAGTTCCGGAACTCAGCTTTATTTTGTGAACTCCGTGGTTCTGAGGAGTTGGCATGCCGTTTCTCTGCTGTTGCAGATGAACGTGAATAGTTGAGTAGACATCCATAACACAAAATGGACAGAACAGTTAGTAATGCATTCAGCTCATTAGAGTGTGGACTTCAAATTTGCCCAGAAGTACTATGTGCTAACTTCAAATAAACCTTTGAATATACTTACCTTATGATTTAGAGTTGTCTACAACCAGTTTTGAGAGTGTGCTACTAACGTTTCGGAAGGTACTTTAACTAATATCTCCATTTGCACTGAATGGAACTTTACTGTCTCAAAGCAATAGTAAGCCAATGACAGTTCCAATGTATATGCTATGTGGTAGCTTCCGGAATTCAGCTTTATATTGAGCGTTCCATGGTTGTGAGTAGTATCGATGCCGTTTCTCTGCAGTTACACCTCAACCAGAATAGTTATGTAGACATACATAACACATTATACACAGAACAGAAAGCAATCTATTCAGCCTTTACTATGGACACTTCAAATTTGCTTAAAAGCACAAGGTGCTAACTTTACATATACATCTGAATTTTACGTACATTATGACTTAGAGATGTTTGCAACCAGTTTTATGAGTGTGCTACTAAACTGATAGGTACTTTAAATAATACCACCCCTTGAACTGAGTGGAACTTTAGTGGATGGAAGAAAAAATAAGCTACATGCATTGCCAACGTAATTGCTATGTTCTAAGTTCCGGAACTCAGCTTTATTTTGTGAACTCCGTGGTTCTGAGGAGTTGGCATGCCGTTTCTCTGCTGTTGCAGATGAACGTGAATAGTTGAGTAGACATCCATAACACAAAATGGACAGAACAGTTAGTAATGCATTCAGCTCATTAGAGTGTTGACTTCAAATTTGCCCAGAAGTACTATGTGCTAACTTCAAATAAACCTTTGAATATACTTACCTTATGATTTAGAGTTGTCTACAACCAGTTTTGAGAGTGTGCTACTAACGTTTCGGAAGGTACTTTAACTAATATCTCCATTTGCACTGAATGGAACTTTACTGTCTCAAAGCAATAGTAAGCAAATGACAGTTCCAATGTATATGCTATGTGGTAGCTTCCGGAATTCAGCTTTATATTGAGTATTCCATGGTTGTGAGTAGTATCGATGCCGTTTCTCTGCAGTTACACCTCAACCAGAATTGTTATGTAGACATACATAACACATTATACACAGAACAGAAAGCAATGTATTCAGCCTTTACTATGGACACTTATAATTTGCTAAAAAGCACAAGGTGCTAACTTGATAAATACATCTGAATTTTATGTACCTTATGACTTAGAGCTGTTAGCAACCAGTTTTATGAGTGTGCTACTAAACTGATAGGTACTTTAAATAATACCACCCCCTGAACTGAGAGGAACCTTAGTGGATGGAAGAAAGAATAAGCTACATGCATTTCCAACGTAATTGCTATGTTCTAAGTTCCGGAACTCAGCTTTATTTTGTGAACTCCGTGGTTCTGAAGAGTTGGCATGCCGTTTCTCTGCTGTTGCAGATGAACGTGAATAGTTGAGTAGACATCCATAACACAAAATGGACAGAACAGTTAGTAATGCATTCAGCTCATTAGAGTGTGGACTTCAAATTTGCCCAGAAGTACTATGTGCTAACTTCAAATAAACCTTTGAATATACTTACCTTATGATTTAGAGTTGTCTACAACCAGTTTTGAGAGTGTGCTACTAACGTTTCGGAAGGTACTTTAACTAATATCTCCATTTGCACTGAATGGAACTTTACTGTCTCAAAGCAATAGTAAGCAAATGACAGTTCCAATATATATGCTATGTGCTAGCTTCCGGAATTCAGCTTTATATTGAGTATTCCATGGTTGTGAGTAGTATCGATGCCGTTTCTCTGCTGTTGCACATGAACGTGAATAGTTGAGTAGACATCCATAACACAAAATGGACAGAACAGTAAGTAATACATTCAGCTCAGTATAGTGTTGACTTCAAATTTGCCCAGAATTACTATGTGCTAAATTCAAATAAACCTTTGAATATACTTACCTTATGATTTAGAGTTGTCTACAACCAGTTTTGAGAGTGTGCTACTAACGATTCGGAAGGTACTTTAACTAATATCTCCATTTGCACTGAATGGAACTTTACTGTCTCAAAGCAATAGTAAGCCAATGACAGTTCCAATGTATATGCTATGTGGTAGCTTCCGGAATTCAGCTTTATATTGAGTATTCCATGGTTGTGAGTAGTATCGATGCCGTTTCTCTGCAGTTACACCTCAACCAGAATAGTTATGTAGACATACATAACACATTATACACAGAACAGAAAGCAATGTATACAGCTTCTACGAGTATACTCTTCAAATTTGCTTAAAAGCACAAGGTGCTAACTTGATATATACATCTGAATTTTACGTACCTTATGACTTAGAGCTGTTTGCAACCAGTTTTATGAGTGTGCTACTAAACTGATAGGTACTTTAAATAATACCACCACTTGAACTGAGTGGAACTTTGGTGGATGGAAGAAAAAATAAGCTACATGCATTTCCAAGTAATTACTATGTGCTAGGTTCCTGAACTACACTTTATGTTGTGAGCACCGTGGTTCTGAGGAGTTGGCATGGCGCTTCTCTGCTGTTAAACCTCAACCAGAATAGTTATGTAGACATACATAACACATTATACACAGAACAGAAAGCAATGTATACAGCTTCTACGAGTATACTCTTCAAATTTGCTTAAAAGCACAAGGTGCTAACTTGATATATACATCTGAATTTTACGTACCTTATGACTTAGAGCTGTTTGCAACCAGTTTTATGAGTGTGCTACTAAACTGATAGGTACTTTAAATAATACCACCACTTGAACTGAGTGGAACTTTGGTGGATGGAAGAAAAAATAAGCTACATGCATTTCCAACGTAATTAATATGTGCTAGGTTCCTGAACTACGCTTTATGTTGTGAAGACCGTGGTTCTGAGGAGTTGGCATGGCGCTTCTCTGCTGTTACACCTCAACCAGAATAGTTTTGTAGACATACATAACACATTATACACAGAAAAGAAAGCAATGTATTCAGCCTTTTCTATGGACACTTCAAATTTGCCTAAAGGCACAAGGTGCTAACTTGATATATACATCTGAATTTTACGTGCCTTATTACTTAGAGCTGTTTGCAACCAGTTTTATGAATGTGCTATTAAACTGATAGGTACTTTAAATAATACCACCCCTTCAACTGAGTGGAACTTTAGTGGATGGAAGAAAAGATAAGCTACATGCATTTCCAACGTAATTGCTATGTTCTAAGTTCCGGAACTCAGCTTTATTTTGTGAACTCCGTGGTTCTGAGGAGTTGGCATGCCGTTTCTCTGCTGTTGCAGATGAACGTGAATAGTTGAGTAGACATCCATAACACAAAATGGACAGAACAGTTAGTAATGCATTCAGCTCATTAGAGTGTGGACTTCAAATTTGCCCAGAAGTACTATGTGCTAACTTCAAATAAACCTTTGAATATACTTACCTTATGATTTAGAGTTGTCTACAACCAGTTTTGAGAGTGTGCTACTAACGTTTCGGAAGGTACTTTAACTAATATCTCCATTTGCACTGAATGGAACTTTACTGTCACAAAGCAATAGTAAGAAAATGACAGTTCCAATGTATATGCTATGTGGTAGATTCCGGAATTCAGCTTTATATTGAGTATTCCATAGTTGTGAGTAGTATCGATGCCGTTTCTCTGCAGTTACACCTCAACCAGAATAGTTATGTAGACATACATAACACATTATACACAGAGCAGAAAGCAATGTATTCAGCCTTTACTATGGACACTTATAATTTGCCTAAAGGCACAAGGTGCTAACTTGATATATACATCTGAATTTTACGTACCTTATGACTTAGAGCTGTTAGCACCAGTTTTATGAGTGTGCTACTAAACTGATAGGTACTTTAAATAATACCACCCCTTGAACTGAGAGGAACCTTAGTGGATGGAAGAAAGAATAAGCTACATGCATTTCCAACGTAATTGCTATGTGATAAGTTCCGGAACTCAGCTTTATTTCGTGAACTCCGTGGTTCTGAGGAGTTGGCATGCCGTTGCTCTGCTGTTGCACATGAACGTGAATAGTTGAGTAGACATCCATAACACAAAATGGACAGAACAGTTAGTAATACATTCAGCTCAGTATAGTGTTGACTTCAAATTTGCCCAGAATTACTATGTGCTAAATTCAAATAAACCTTTGAATATACTTACCTTATGATTTAGAGTTGTCTACAACCAGTTTTGAGAGTGTGCTACTAACGATTCGGAAGGTACTTTAACTAATATCTCCATTTGCACTGAATGGAACTTTACTGTCTCAAAGCAATAGTAAGCCAATGACAGTTCCAATGTATATGCTATGTGGTAGCTTCCGGAATTCAGCTTTATATTGAGCGTTCCATGGTTGTGAGTAGTATCGATGCCGTTTCTCTGCAGTTACACCTCAACCAGAATAGTTATGTAGACATACATAACACATTATACACAGAACAGAAAGCAATCTATTCAGCCTTTACTATGGACACTTCAAATTTGCTTAAAAGCACAAGGTGCTAACTTTACATATACATCTGAATTTTACGTACATTATGACTTAGAGCTGTTTGCAACCAGTTTTATGAGTGTGCTACTAAACTGATAGGTACTTTAAATAATACCACCACTTGAACTGAGTGGAACTTTGGTGGATGGAAGAAAAAATAAGCTACATGCATTTCCAACGTAATTAATATGTGCTAGGTTCCTGAACTACGCTTTATGTTGTGAAGACCGTGGTTCTGAGGAGTTGGCATGGCGCTTCTCTGCTGTTACACCTCAACCAGAATAGTTATGTAGACATACATAACACATTATACACAGAAAAGAAAGCAATGTATTCAGCCTTTTCTATGGACACTTCAAATTTGCCTAAAGGCACAAGGTGCTAACTTGATATATACATCTGAATTTTACGTGCCTTATTACTTAGAGCTGTTTGCAACCAGTTTTATGAATGTGCTATTAAACTGATAGGTACTTTAAATAATACCACCCCTTCAACTGAGTGGAACTTTAGTGGATGGAAGAAAAGATAAGCTACATGCATTTCCAACGTAATTGCTATGTTCTAAGTTCCGGAACTCAGCTTTATTTTGTGAACTCCGTGGTTCTGAGGAGTTGGCATGCCGTTTCTCTGCTGTTGCAGATGAACGTGAATAGTTGAGTAGACATCCATAACACAAAATGGACAGAACAGTTAGTAATGCATTCAGCTCATTAGAGTGTGGACTTCAAATTTGCCCAGAAGTACTATGTGCTAACTTCAAATAAACCTTTGAATATACTTACCTTATGATTTAGAGTTGTCTACAACCAGTTTTGAGAGTGTGCTACTAACGTTTCGGAAGGTACTTTAACTAATATCTCCATTTGCACTGAATGGAACTTTACTGTCACAAAGCAATAGTAAGAAAATGACAGTTCCAATGTATATGCTATGTGGTAGATTCCGGAATTCAGCTTTATATTGAGTATTCCATAGTTGTGAGTAGTATCGATGCCGTTTCTCTGCAGTTACACCTCAACCAGAATAGTTATGTAGACATACATAACACATTATACACAGAGCAGAAAGCAATGTATTCAGCCTTTACTATGGACACTTATAATTTCCTTAAAAGCACAAGGTGCTAACTTGATAAATACATCTGAATTTTATGTACCTTATGACTTAGAGCTGTTAGCACCAGTTTTATGAGTGTGCTACTAAACTGATAGGTACTTTAAATAATACCACCCCTTGAACTGAGAGGAACCTTAGTGGATGGAAGAAAGAATAAGCTACATGCATTTCCAACGTAATTGCTATGTGATAAGTTCCGGAACTCAGCTTTATTTCGTGAACTCCGTGGTTCTGAGGAGTTGGCATGCCGTTGCTCTGCTGTTGCACATGAACGTGAATAGTTGAGTAGACATCCATAACACAAAATGGACAGAACAGTTAGTAATACATTCAGCTCAGTATAGTGTTGACTTCAAATTTGCCCAGAATTACTATGTGCTAAATTCAAATAAACCTTTGAATATACTTACCTTATGATTTAGAGTTGTCTACAACCAGTTTTGAGAGTGTGCTACTAACGATTCGGAAGGTACTTTAACTAATATCTCCATTTGCACTGAATGGAACTTTACTGTCTCAAAGCAATAGTAAGCCAATGACAGTTCCAATGTATATGCTATGTGGTAGCTTCCGGAATTCAGCTTTATATTGAGCGTTCCATGGTTGTGAGTAGTATCGATGCCGTTTCTCTGCAGTTACACCTCAACCAGAATAGTTATGTAGACATACATAACACATTATACACAGAACAGAAAGCAATCTATTCAGCCTTTACTATGGACACTTCAAATTTGCTTAAAAGCACAAGGTGCTAACTTTACATATACATCTGAATTTTACGTACATTATGACTTAGAGCTGTTTGCAACCAGTTTTATGAGTGTGCTACTAAACTGATAGGTACTTTAAATAATACCACCACTTGAACTGAGTGGAACTTTGGTGGATGGAAGAAAAAATAAGCTACATGCATTTCCAACGTAATTAATATGTGCTAGGTTCCTGAACTACGCTTTATGTTGTGAAGACCGTGGTTCTGAGGAGTTGGCATGGCGCTTCTCTGCTGTTACACCTCAACCAGAATAGTTATGTAGACATACATAACACATTATACACAGAAAAGAAAGCAATGTATTCAGCCTTTTCTATGGACACTTCAAATTTGCCTAAAGGCACAAGGTGCTAACTTGATATATACATCTGAATTTTACGTGCCTTATTACTTAGAGCTGTTTGCAACCAGTTTTATGAATGTGCTATTAAACTGATAGGTACTTTAAATAATACCACCCCTTCAACTGAGTGGAACTTTAGTGGATGGAAGAAAAGATAAGCTACATGCATTTCCAACGTAATTGCTATGTTCTAAGTTCCGGAACTCAGCTTTATTTTGTGAACTCCGTGGTTCTGAGGAGTTGGCATGCCGTTTCTCTGCTGTTGCAGATGAACGTGAATAGTTGAGTAGACATCCATAACACAAAATGGACAGAACAGTTAGTAATGCATTCAGCTCATTAGAGTGTGGACTTCAAATTTGCCCAGAAGTACTATGTGCTAACTTCAAATAAACCTTTGAATATACTTACCTTATGATTTAGAGTTGTCTACAACCAGTTTTGAGAGTGTGCTACTAACGTTTCGGAAGGTACTTTAACTAATATCTCCATTTGCACTGAATGGAACTTTACTGTCTCAAAGCAATAGTAAGCCAATGACAGTTCCAATGTATATGCTATGTGGTAGCTTCCGGAATTCAGCTTTATATTGAGCGTTCCATGGTTGTGAGTAGTATCGATGCCGTTTCTCTGCAGTTACACCTCAACCAGAATAGTTATGTAGACATACATAACACATTATACACAGAACAGAAAGCAATGTATTCAGCCTTTACTATGGACACTTCAAATTTGCTTAAAAGCACAAGGTGCTAACTTGATATATACATCTGAATTTTACGTACCTTATGACTTAGAGCTGTTTGCAACCAGTTTTATGAGTGTGCTACTAAACTGATAGGTACTTTAAATAATACCACCACTTGAACTGAGTGGAACTTTGGTGGATGGAAGAAAAAATAAGCTACATGCATTTCCAACGTAATTAATATGTGCTAGGTTCCTGAACTACGCTTTATGTTGTGAAGACCGTGGTTCTGAGGAGTTGGCATGGCGCTTCTCTGCTGTTACACCTCAACCAGAATAGTTATGTAGACATACATAACACATTATACACAGAAAAGAAAGCAATGTATTCAGCCTTTTCTATGGACACTTCAAATTTGCCTAAAGGCACAAGGTGCTAACTTGATATATACATCTGAATTTTACGTGCCTTATTACTTAGAGCTGTTTGCAACCAGTTTTATGAATGTGCTATTAAACTGATAGGTACTTTAAATAATACCACCCCTTCAACTGAGTGGAACTTTAGTGGATGGAAGAAAAGATAAGCTACATGCATTTCCAACGTAATTGCTATGTTCTAAGTTCCGGAACTCAGCTTTATTTTGTGAACTCCGTGGTTCTGAGGAGTTGGCATGCCGTTTCTCTGCTGTTGCAGATGAACGTGAATAGTTGAGTAGACATCCATAACACAAAATGGACAGAACAGTTAGTAATGCATTCAGCTCATTAGAGTGTGGACTTCAAATTTGCCCAGAAGTACTATGTGCTAACTTCAAATAAACCTTTGAATATACTTACCTTATGATTTAGAGTTGTCTACAACCAGTTTTGAGAGTGTGCTACTAACGTTTCGGAAGGTACTTTAACTAATATCTCCATTTGCACTGAATGGAACTTTACTGTCTCAAAGCAATAGTAAGCCAATGACAGTTCCAATGTATATGCTATGTGGTAGCTTCCGGAATTCAGCTTTATATTGAGCGTTCCATGGTTGTGAGTAGTATCGATGCCGTTTCTCTGCAGTTACACCTCAACCAGAATAGTTATGTAGACATACATAACACATTATACACAGAACAGAAAGCAATCTATTCAGCCTTTACTATGGACACTTCAAATTTGCTTAAAAGCACAAGGTGCTAACTTTACATATACATCTGAATTTTACGTACATTATGACTTAGAGCTGTTTGCAACCAGTTTTATGAGTGTGCTACTAAACTGATAGGTACTTTAAATAATACCACCCCTTGAACTGAGTGGAACTTTAGTGGATGGAAGAAAAAATAAGCTACATGCATTGCCAACGTAATTGCTATGTTCTAAGTTCCGGAACTCAGCTTTATTTTGTGAACTCCGTGGTTCTGAGGAGTTGGCATGCCGTTTCTCTGCTGTTGCAGATGAACGTGAATAGTTGAGTAGACATCCATAACACAAAATGGACAGAACAGTTAGTAATGCATTCAGCTCATTAGAGTGTTGACTTCAAATTTGCCCAGAAGTACTATGTGCTAACTTCAAATAAACCTTTGAATATACTTACCTTATGATTTAGAGTTGTCTACAACCAGTTTTGAGAGTGTGCTACTAACGTTTCGGAAGGTACTTTAACTAATATCTCCATTTGCACTGAATGGAACTTTACTGTCTCAAAGCAATAGTAAGCAAATGACAGTTCCAATGTATATGCTATGTGGTAGCTTCCGGAATTCAGCTTTATATTGAGTATTCCATGGTTGTGAGTAGTATCGATGCCGTTTCTCTGCAGTTACACCTCAACCAGAATTGTTATGTAGACATACATAACACATTATACACAGAACAGAAAGCAATGTATTCAGCCTTTACTATGGACACTTATAATTTGCTAAAAAGCACAAGGTGCTAACTTGATAAATACATCTGAATTTTATGTACCTTATGACTTAGAGCTGTTAGCAACCAGTTTTATGAGTGTGCTACTAAACTGATAGGTACTTTAAATAATACCACCCCCTGAACTGAGAGGAACCTTAGTGGATGGAAGAAAGAATAAGCTACATGCATTTCCAACGTAATTGCTATGTTCTAAGTTCCGGAACTCAGCTTTATTTTGTGAACTCCGTGGTTCTGAAGAGTTGGCATGCCGTTTCTCTGCTGTTGCAGATGAACGTGAATAGTTGAGTAGACATCCATAACACAAAATGGACAGAACAGTTAGTAATGCATTCAGCTCATTAGAGTGTGGACTTCAAATTTGCCCAGAAGTACTATGTGCTAACTTCAAATAAACCTTTGAATATACTTACCTTATGATTTAGAGTTGTCTACAACCAGTTTTGAGAGTGTGCTACTAACGTTTCGGAAGGTACTTTAACTAATATCTCCATTTGCACTGAATGGAACTTTACTGTCTCAAAGCAATAGTAAGCAAATGACAGTTCCAATATATATGCTATGTGCTAGCTTCCGGAATTCAGCTTTATATTGAGTATTCCATGGTTGTGAGTAGTATCGATGCCGTTTCTCTGCTGTTGCACATGAACGTGAATAGTTGAGTAGACATCCATAACACAAAATGGACAGAACAGTAAGTAATACATTCAGCTCAGTATAGTGTTGACTTCAAATTTGCCCAGAATTACTATGTGCTAAATTCAAATAAACCTTTGAATATACTTACCTTATGATTTAGAGTTGTCTACAACCAGTTTTGAGAGTGTGCTACTAACGATTCGGAAGGTACTTTAACTAATATCTCCATTTGCACTGAATGGAACTTTACTGTCTCAAAGCAATAGTAAGCCAATGACAGTTCCAATGTATATGCTATGTGGTAGCTTCCGGAATTCAGCTTTATATTGAGTATTCCATGGTTGTGAGTAGTATCGATGCCGTTTCTCTGCAGTTACACCTCAACCAGAATAGTTATGTAGACATACATAACACATTATACACAGAACAGAAAGCAATGTATACAGCTTCTACGAGTATACTCTTCAAATTTGCTTAAAAGCACAAGGTGCTAACTTGATATATACATCTGAATTTTACGTACCTTATGACTTAGAGCTGTTTGCAACCAGTTTTATGAGTGTGCTACTAAACTGATAGGTACTTTAAATAATACCACCACTTGAACTGAGTGGAACTTTGGTGGATGGAAGAAAAAATAAGCTACATGCATTTCCAAGTAATTACTATGTGCTAGGTTCCTGAACTACACTTTATGTTGTGAGCACCGTGGTTCTGAGGAGTTGGCATGGCGCTTCTCTGCTGTTAAACCTCAACCAGAATAGTTATGTAGACATACATAACACATTATACACAGAACAGAAAGCAATGTATACAGCTTCTACGAGTATACTCTTCAAATTTGCTTAAAAGCACAAGGTGCTAACTTGATATATACATCTGAATTTTACGTACCTTATGACTTAGAGCTGTTTGCAACCAGTTTTATGAGTGTGCTACTAAACTGATAGGTACTTTAAATAATACCACCACTTGAACTGAGTGGAACTTTGGTGGATGGAAGAAAAAATAAGCTACATGCATTTCCAACGTAATTAATATGTGCTAGGTTCCTGAACTACGCTTTATGTTGTGAAGACCGTGGTTCTGAGGAGTTGGCATGGCGCTTCTCTGCTGTTACACCTCAACCAGAATAGTTATGTAGACATACATAACACATTATACACAGAAAAGAAAGCAATGTATTCAGCCTTTTCTATGGACACTTCAAATTTGCCTAAAGGCACAAGGTGCTAACTTGATATATACATCTGAATTTTACGTGCCTTATTACTTAGAGCTGTTTGCAACCAGTTTTATGAATGTGCTATTAAACTGATAGGTACTTTAAATAATACCACCCCTTCAACTGAGTGGAACTTTAGTGGATGGAAGAAAAGATAAGCTACATGCATTTCCAACGTAATTGCTATGTTCTAAGTTCCGGAACTCAGTTTTATTTTGTGAACTCCGTGGTTCTGAGGAGTTGGCATGCCGTTTCTCTGCTGTTGCAGATGAACGTGAATAGTTGAGTAGACATCCATAACACAAAATGGACAGAACAGTTAGTAATGCATTCAGCTCATTAGAGTGTGGACTTCAAATTTGCCCAGAAGTACTATGTGCTAACTTCAAATAAACCTTTGAATATACTTACCTTATGATTTAGAGTTGTCTACAACCAGTTTTGAGAGTGTGCTACTAACGTTTCGGAAGGTACTTTAACTAATATCTCCATTTGCACTGAATGGAACTTTACTGTCACAAAGCAATAGTAAGAAAATGACAGTTCCAATGTAAATGCTATGTGGTAGATTCCGGAATTCAGCTTTATATTGAGTATTCCATAGTTGTGAGTAGTATCGATGCCGTTTCTCTGCAGTTACACCTCAACCAGAATAGTTATGTAGACATACATAACACATTATACACAGAGCAGAAAGCAATGTATTCAGCCTTTACTATGGACACTTATAATTTCCTTAAAAGCACAAGGTGCTAACTTGATAAATACATCTGAATTTTATGTACCTTATGACTTAGAGCTGTTAGCACCAGTTTTATGAGTGTGCTACTAAACTGATAGGAACTTTAAATAATACCACCCCTTGAACTGAGAGGAACCTTAGTGGATGGAAGAAAGAATAAGCTACATGCATTTCCAACGTAATTGCTATGTGATAAGTTCCGGAACTCAGCTTTATTTCGTGAACTCCGTGGTTCTGAGGAGTTGGCATGCCGTTGCTCTGCTGTTGCACATGAACGTGAATAGTTGAGTAGACATCCATAACACAAAATGGACAGAACAGTTAGTAATACATTCAGCTCAGTATAGTGTTGACTTCAAATTTGCCCAGAATTACTATGTGCTAAATTCAAATAAACCTTTGAATATACTTACCTTATGATTTAGAGTTGTCTACAACCAGTTTTGAGAGTGTGCTACTAACGATTCGGAAGGTACTTTAACTAATATCTCCATTTGCACTGAATGGAACTTTACTGTCTCAAAGCAATAGTAAGCCAATGACAGTTCCAATGTATATGCTATGTGGTAGCTTCCGGAATTCAGCTTTATATTGAGCGTTCCATGGTTGTGAGTAGTATCGATGCCGTTTCTCTGCAGTTACACCTCAACCAGAATAGTTATGTAGACATACATAACACATTATACACAGAACAGAAAGCAATCTATTCAGCCTTTACTATGGACACTTCAAATTTGCTTAAAAGCACAAGGTGCTAACTTTACATATACATCTGAATTTTACGTACATTATGACTTAGAGCTGTTTGCAACCAGTTTTATGAGTGTGCTACTAAACTGATAGGTACTTTAAATAATACCACCACTTGAACTGAGTGGAACTTTGGTGGATGGAAGAAAAAATAAGCTACATGCATTTCCAACGTAATTAATATGTGCTAGGTTCCTGAACTACGCTTTATGTTGTGAAGACCGTGGTTCTGAGGAGTTGGCATGGCGCTTCTCTGCTGTTACACCTCAACCAGAATAGTTATGTAGACATACATAACACATTATACACAGAAAAGAAAGCAATGTATTCAGCCTTTTCTATGGACACTTCAAATTTGCCTAAAGGCACAAGGTGCTAACTTGATATATACATCTGAATTTTACGTGCCTTATTACTTAGAGCTGTTTGCAACCAGTTTTATGAATGTGCTATTAAACTGATAGGTACTTTAAATAATACCACCCCTTCAACTGAGTGGAACTTTAGTGGATGGAAGAAAAGATAAGCTACATGCATTTCCAACGTAATTGCTATGTTCTAAGTTCCGGAACTCAGTTTTATTTTGTGAACTCCGTGGTTCTGAGGAGTTGGCATGCCGTTTCTCTGCTGTTGCAGATGAACGTGAATAGTTGAGTAGACATCCATAACACAAAATGGACAGAACAGTTAGTAATGCATTCAGCTCATTAGAGTGTGGACTTCAAATTTGCCCAGAAGTACTATGTGCTAACTTCAAATAAACCTTTGAATATACTTACCTTATGATTTAGAGTTGTCTACAACCAGTTTTGAGAGTGTGCTACTAACGTTTCGGAAGGTACTTTAACTAATATCTCCATTTGCACTGAATGGAACTTTACTGTCTCAAAGCAATAGTAAGCCAATGACAGTTCCAATGTATATGCTATGTGGTAGCTTCCGGAATTCAGCTTTATATTGAGCGTTCCATGGTTGTGAGTAGTATCGATGCCGTTTCTCTGCAGTTACACCTCAACCAGAATAGTTATGTAGACATACATAACACATTATACACAGAACAGAAAGCAATGTATTCAGCCTTTACTATGGACACTTCAAATTTGCTTAAAAGCACAAGGTGCTAACTTGATATATACATCTGAATTTTACGTACCTTATGACTTAGAGCTGTTTGCAACCAGTTTTATGAGTGTGCTACTAAACTGATAGGTACTTTAAATAATACCACCACTTGAACTGAGTGGAACTTTGGTGGATGGAAGAAAAAATAAGCTACATGCATTTCCAACGTAATTAATATGTGCTAGGTTCCTGAACTACGCTTTATGTTGTGAAGACCGTGGTTCTGAGGAGTTGGCATGGCGCTTCTCTGCTGTTACACCTCAACCAGAATAGTTATGTAGACATACATAACACATTATACACAGAAAAGAAAGCAATGTATTCAGCCTTTTCTATGGACACTTCAAATTTGCCTAAAGGCACAAGGTGCTAACTTGATATATACATCTGAATTTTACGTGCCTTATTACTTAGAGCTGTTTGCAACCAGTTTTATGAATGTGCTATTAAACTGATAGGTACTTTAAATAATACCACCCCTTCAACTGAGTGGAACTTTAGTGGATGGAAGAAAAGATAAGCTACATGCATTTCCAACGTAATTGCTATGTTCTAAGTTCCGGAACTCAGCTTTATTTTGTGAACTCCGTGGTTCTGAGGAGTTGGCATGCCGTTTCTCTGCTGTTGCAGATGAACGTGAATAGTTGAGTAGACATCCATAACACAAAATGGACAGAACAGTTAGTAATGCATTCAGCTCATTAGAGTGTGGACTTCAAATTTGCCCAGAAGTACTATGTGCTAACTTCAAATAAACCTTTGAATATACTTACCTTATGATTTAGAGTTGTCTACAACCAGTTTTGAGAGTGTGCTACTAACGTTTCGGAAGGTACTTTAACTAATATCTCCATTTGCACTGAATGGAACTTTACTGTCTCAAAGCAATAGTAAGCCAATGACAGTTCCAATGTATATGCTATGTGGTAGCTTCCGGAATTCAGCTTTATATTGAGCGTTCCATGGTTGTGAGTAGTATCGATGCCGTTTCTCTGCAGTTACACCTCAACCAGAATAGTTATGTAGACATACATAACACATTATACACAGAACAGAAAGCAATCTATTCAGCCTTTACTATGGACACTTCAAATTTGCTTAAAAGCACAAGGTGCTAACTTTACATATACATCTGAATTTTACGTACATTATGACTTAGAGCTGTTTGCAACCAGTTTTATGAGTGTGCTACTAAACTGATAGGTACTTTAAATAATACCACCCCTTGAACTGAGTGGAACTTTAGTGGATGGAAGAAAAAATAAGCTACATGCATTGCCAACGTAATTGCTATGTTCTAAGTTCCGGAACTCAGCTTTATTTTGTGAACTCCGTGGTTCTGAGGAGTTGGCATGCCGTTTCTCTGCTGTTGCAGATGAACGTGAATAGTTGAGTAGACATCCATAACACAAAATGGACAGAACAGTTAGTAATGCATTCAGCTCATTAGAGTGTTGACTTCAAATTTGCCCAGAAGTACTATGTGCTAACTTCAAATAAACCTTTGAATATACTTACCTTATGATTTAGAGTTGTCTACAACCAGTTTTGAGAGTGTGCTACTAACGTTTCGGAAGGTACTTTAACTAATATCTCCATTTGCACTGAATGGAACTTTACTGTCTCAAAGCAATAGTAAGCAAATGACAGTTCCAATGTATATGCTATGTGGTAGCTTCCGGAATTCAGCTTTATATTGAGTATTCCATGGTTGTGAGTAGTATCGATGCCGTTTCTCTGCAGTTACACCTCAACCAGAATTGTTATGTAGACATACATAACACATTATACACAGAACAGAAAGCAATGTATTCAGCCTTTACTATGGACACTTATAATTTGCTAAAAAGCACAAGGTGCTAACTTGATAAATACATCTGAATTTTATGTACCTTATGACTTAGAGCTGTTAGCAACCAGTTTTATGAGTGTGCTACTAAACTGATAGGTACTTTAAATAATACCACCCCCTGAACTGAGAGGAACCTTAGTGGATGGAAGAAAGAATAAGCTACATGCATTTCCAACGTAATTGCTATGTTCTAAGTTCCGGAACTCAGCTTTATTTTGTGAACTCCGTGGTTCTGAAGAGTTGGCATGCCGTTTCTCTGCTGTTGCAGATGAACGTGAATAGTTGAGTAGACATCCATAACACAAAATGGACAGAACAGTTAGTAATGCATTCAGCTCATTAGAGTGTGGACTTCAAATTTGCCCAGAAGTACTATGTGCTAACTTCAAATAAACCTTTGAATATACTTACCTTATGATTTAGAGTTGTCTACAACCAGTTTTGAGAGTGTGCTACTAACGTTTCGGAAGGTACTTTAACTAATATCTCCATTTGCACTGAATGGAACTTTACTGTCTCAAAGCAATAGTAAGCAAATGACAGTTCCAATATATATGCTATGTGCTAGCTTCCGGAATTCAGCTTTATATTGAGTATTCCATGGTTGTGAGTAGTATCGATGCCGTTTCTCTGCTGTTGCACATGAACGTGAATAGTTGAGTAGACATCCATAACACAAAATGGACAGAACAGTAAGTAATACATTCAGCTCAGTATAGTGTTGACTTCAAATTTGCCCAGAATTACTATGTGCTAAATTCAAATAAACCTTTGAATATACTTACCTTATGATTTAGAGTTGTCTACAACCAGTTTTGAGAGTGTGCTACTAACGATTCGGAAGGTACTTTAACTAATATCTCCATTTGCACTGAATGGAACTTTACTGTCTCAAAGCAATAGTAAGCCAATGACAGTTCCAATGTATATGCTATGTGGTAGCTTCCGGAATTCAGCTTTATATTGAGTATTCCATGGTTGTGAGTAGTATCGATGCCGTTTCTCTGCAGTTACACCTCAACCAGAATAGTTATGTAGACATACATAACACATTATACACAGAACAGAAAGCAATGTATACAGCTTCTACGAGTATACTCTTCAAATTTGCTTAAAAGCACAAGGTGCTAACTTGATATATACATCTGAATTTTACGTACCTTATGACTTAGAGCTGTTTGCAACCAGTTTTATGAGTGTGCTACTAAACTGATAGGTACTTTAAATAATACCACCACTTGAACTGAGTGGAACTTTGGTGGATGGAAGAAAAAATAAGCTACATGCATTTCCAAGTAATTACTATGTGCTAGGTTCCTGAACTACACTTTATGTTGTGAGCACCGTGGTTCTGAGGAGTTGGCATGGCGCTTCTCTGCTGTTAAACCTCAACCAGAATAGTTATGTAGACATACATAACACATTATACACAGAACAGAAAGCAATGTATACAGCTTCTACGAGTATACTCTTCAAATTTGCTTAAAAGCACAAGGTGCTAACTTGATATATACATCTGAATTTTACGTACCTTATGACTTAGAGCTGTTTGCAACCAGTTTTATGAGTGTGCTACTAAACTGATAGGTACTTTAAATAATACCACCACTTGAACTGAGTGGAACTTTGGTGGATGGAAGAAAAAATAAGCTACATGCATTTCCAACGTAATTAATATGTGCTAGGTTCCTGAACTACGCTTTATGTTGTGAAGACCGTGGTTCTGAGGAGTTGGCATGGCGCTTCTCTGCTGTTACACCTCAACCAGAATAGTTATGTAGACATACATAACACATTATACACAGAAAAGAAAGCAATGTATTCAGCCTTTTCTATGGACACTTCAAATTTGCCTAAAGGCACAAGGTGCTAACTTGATATATACATCTGAATTTTACGTGCCTTATTACTTAGAGCTGTTTGCAACCAGTTTTATGAATGTGCTATTAAACTGATAGGTACTTTAAATAATACCACCCCTTCAACTGAGTGGAACTTTAGTGGATGGAAGAAAAGATAAGCTACATGCATTTCCAACGTAATTGCTATGTTCTAAGTTCCGGAACTCAGCTTTATTTTGTGAACTCCGTGGTTCTGAGGAGTTGGCATGCCGTTTCTCTGCTGTTGCAGATGAACGTGAATAGTTGAGTAGACATCCATAACACAAAATGGACAGAACAGTTAGTAATGCATTCAGCTCATTAGAGTGTGGACTTCAAATTTGCCCAGAAGTACTATGTGCTAACTTCAAATAAACCTTTGAATATACTTACCTTATGATTTAGAGTTGTCTACAACCAGTTTTGAGAGTGTGCTACTAACGTTTCGGAAGGTACTTTAACTAATATCTCCATTTGCACTGAATGGAACTTTACTGTCACAAAGCAATAGTAAGAAAATGACAGTTCCAATGTATATGCTATGTGGTAGATTCCGGAATTCAGCTTTATATTGAGTATTCCATAGTTGTGAGTAGTATCGATGCCGTTTCTCTGCAGTTACACCTCAACCAGAATAGTTATGTAGACATACATAACACATTATACACAGAGCAGAAAGCAATGTATTCAGCCTTTACTATGGACACTTATAATTTCCTTAAAAGCACAAGGTGCTAACTTGATAAATACATCTGAATTTTATGTACCTTATGACTTAGAGCTGTTAGCACCAGTTTTATGAGTGTGCTACTAAACTGATAGGTACTTTAAATAATACCACCCCTTGAACTGAGAGGAACCTTAGTGGATGGAAGAAAGAATAAGCTACATGCATTTCCAACGTAATTGCTATGTGATAAGTTCCGGAACTCAGCTTTATTTCGTGAACTCCGTGGTTCTGAGGAGTTGGCATGCCGTTGCTCTGCTGTTGCAGATGAACGTGAATAGTTGAGTAGACATCCATAACACAAAATGGACAGAACAGTTAGTAATGCATTCAGCTCATTAGAGTGTGGACTTCAAATTTGCCCAGAAGTACTATGTGCTAACTTCAAATAAACCTTTGAATATACTTACCTTATGATTTAGAGTTGTCTACAACCAGTTTTGAGAGTGTGCTACTAACGTTTCGGAAGGTACTTTAACTAATATCTCCATTTGCACTGAATGGAACTTTACTGTCTCAAAGCAATAGTAAGCAAATGACAGTTCCAATATATATGCTATGTGCTAGCTTCCGGAATTCAGCTTTATATTGAGTATTCCATGGTTGTGAGTAGTATCGATGCCGTTTCTCTGCTGTTGCACATGAACGTGAATAGTTGAGTAGACATCCATAACACAAAATGGACAGAACAGTAAGTAATACATTCAGCTCAGTATAGTGTTGACTTCAAATTTGCCCAGAATTACTATGTGCTAAATTCAAATAAACCTTTGAATATACTTACCTTATGATTTAGAGTTGTCTACAACCAGTTTTGAGAGTGTGCTACTAACGATTCGGAAGGTACTTTAACTAATATCTCCATTTGCACTGAATGGAACTTTACTGTCTCAAAGCAATAGTAAGCCAATGACAGTTCCAATGTATATGCTATGTGGTAGCTTCCGGAATTCAGCTTTATATTGAGTATTCCATGGTTGTGAGTAGTATCGATGCCGTTTCTCTGCAGTTACACCTCAACCAGAATAGTTATGTAGACATACATAACACATTATACACAGAACAGAAAGCAATGTATACAGCTTCTACGAGTATACTCTTCAAATTTGCTTAAAAGCACAAGGTGCTAACTTGATATATACATCTGAATTTTACGTACCTTATGACTTAGAGCTGTTTGCAACCAGTTTTATGAGTGTGCTACTAAACTGATAGGTACTTTAAATAATACCACCACTTGAACTGAGTGGAACTTTGGTGGATGGAAGAAAAAATAAGCTACATGCATTTCCAAGTAATTACTATGTGCTAGGTTCCTGAACTACACTTTATGTTGTGAGCACCGTGGTTCTGAGGAGTTGGCATGGCGCTTCTCTGCTGTTAAACCTCAACCAGAATAGTTATGTAGACATACATAACACATTATACACAGAACAGAAAGCAATGTATACAGCTTCTACGAGTATACTCTTCAAATTTGCTTAAAAGCACAAGGTGCTAACTTGATATATACATCTGAATTTTACGTACCTTATGACTTAGAGCTGTTTGCAACCAGTTTTATGAGTGTGCTACTAAACTGATAGGTACTTTAAATAATACCACCACTTGAACTGAGTGGAACTTTGGTGGATGGAAGAAAAAATAAGCTACATGCATTTCCAACGTAATTAATATGTGCTAGGTTCCTGAACTACGCTTTATGTTGTGAAGACCGTGGTTCTGAGGAGTTGGCATGGCGCTTCTCTGCTGTTACACCTCAACCAGAATAGTTATGTAGACATACATAACACATTATACACAGAAAAGAAAGCAATGTATTCAGCCTTTTCTATGGACACTTCAAATTTGCCTAAAGGCACAAGGTGCTAACTTGATATATACATCTGAATTTTACGTGCCTTATTACTTAGAGCTGTTTGCAACCAGTTTTATGAATGTGCTATTAAACTGATAGGTACTTTAAATAATACCACCCCTTCAACTGAGTGGAACTTTAGTGGATGGAAGAAAAGATAAGCTACATGCATTTCCAACGTAATTGCTATGTTCTAAGTTCCGGAACTCAGTTTTATTTTGTGAACTCCGTGGTTCTGAGGAGTTGGCATGCCGTTTCTCTGCTGTTGCAGATGAACGTGAATAGTTGAGTAGACATCCATAACACAAAATGGACAGAACAGTTAGTAATGCATTCAGCTCATTAGAGTGTGGACTTCAAATTTGCCCAGAAGTACTATGTGCTAACTTCAAATAAACCTTTGAATATACTTACCTTATGATTTAGAGTTGTCTACAACCAGTTTTGAGAGTGTGCTACTAACGTTTCGGAAGGTACTTTAACTAATATCTCCATTTGCACTGAATGGAACTTTACTGTCACAAAGCAATAGTAAGAAAATGACAGTTCCAATGTAAATGCTATGTGGTAGATTCCGGAATTCAGCTTTATATTGAGTATTCCATAGTTGTGAGTAGTATCGATGCCGTTTCTCTGCAGTTACACCTCAACCAGAATAGTTATGTAGACATACATAACACATTATACACAGAGCAGAAAGCAATGTATTCAGCCTTTACTATGGACACTTATAATTTCCTTAAAAGCACAAGGTGCTAACTTGATAAATACATCTGAATTTTATGTACCTTATGACTTAGAGCTGTTAGCACCAGTTTTATGAGTGTGCTACTAAACTGATAGGTACTTTAAATAATACCACCCCTTGAACTGAGAGGAACCTTAGTGGATGGAAGAAAGAATAAGCTACATGCATTTCCAACGTAATTGCTATGTGATAAGTTCCGGAACTCAGCTTTATTTCGTGAACTCCGTGGTTCTGAGGAGTTGGCATGCCGTTGCTCTGCTGTTGCACATGAACGTGAATAGTTGAGTAGACATCCATAACACAAAATGGACAGAACAGTTAGTAATACATTCAGCTCAGTATAGTGTTGACTTCAAATTTGCCCAGAATTACTATGTGCTAAATTCAAATAAACCTTTGAATATACTTACCTTATGATTTAGAGTTGTCTACAACCAGTTTTGAGAGTGTGCTACTAACGATTCGGAAGGTACTTTAACTAATATCTCCATTTGCACTGAATGGAACTTTACTGTCTCAAAGCAATAGTAAGCCAATGACAGTTCCAATGTATATGCTATGTGGTAGCTTCCGGAATTCAGCTTTATATTGAGCGTTCCATGGTTGTGAGTAGTATCGATGCCGTTTCTCTGCAGTTACACCTCAACCAGAATAGTTATGTAGACATACATAACACATTATACACAGAACAGAAAGCAATCTATTCAGCCTTTACTATGGACACTTCAAATTTGCTTAAAAGCACAAGGTGCTAACTTTACATATACATCTGAATTTTACGTACATTATGACTTAGAGCTGTTTGCAACCAGTTTTATGAGTGTGCTACTAAACTGATAGGTACTTTAAATAATACCACCCCTTGAACTGAGTGGAACTTTAGTGGATGGAAGAAAAAATAAGCTACATGCATTGCCAACGTAATTGCTATGTTCTAAGTTCCGGAACTCAGCTTTATTTTGTGAACTCCGTGGTTCTGAGGAGTTTGCATGCCGTTTCTCTGCTGTTGCAGATGAACGTGAATAGTTGAGTAGACATCCATAACACAAAATGGACAGAACAGTTAGTAATGCATTCAGCTCATTAGAGTGTTGACTTCAAATTTGCCCAGAAGTACTATGTGCTAACTTCAAATAAACCTTTGAATATACTTACCTTATGATTTAGAGTTGTCTACAACCAGTTTTGAGAGTGTGCTACTAACGTTTCGGAAGGTACTTTAACTAATATCTCCATTTGCACTGAATGGAACTTTACTGTCTCAAAGCAATAGTAAGCAAATGACAGTTCCAATGTATATGCTATGTGGTAGCTTCCGGAATTCAGCTTTATATTGAGTATTCCATGGTTGTGAGTAGTATCGATGCCGTTTCTCTGCAGTTACACCTCAACCAGAATTGTTATGTAGACATACATAACACATTATACACAGAACAGAAAGCAATGTATTCAGCCTTTACTATGGACACTTATAATTTGCTAAAAAGCACAAGGTGCTAACTTGATAAATACATCTGAATTTTATGTACCTTATGACTTAGAGCTGTTAGCAACCAGTTTTATGAGTGTGCTACTAAACTGATAGGTACTTTAAATAATACCACCCCCTGAACTGAGAGGAACCTTAGTGGATGGAAGAAAGAATAAGCTACATGCATTTCCAACGTAATTGCTATGTTCTAAGTTCCGGAACTCAGCTTTATTTTGTGAACTCCGTGGTTCTGAAGAGTTGGCATGCCGTTTCTCTGCTGTTGCAGATGAACGTGAATAGTTGAGTAGACATCCATAACACAAAATGGACAGAACAGTTAGTAATGCATTCAGCTCATTAGAGTGTGGACTTCAAATTTGCCCAGAAGTACTATGTGCTAACTTCAAATAAACCTTTGAATATACTTACCTTATGATTTAGAGTTGTCTACAACCAGTTTTGAGAGTGTGCTACTAACGTTTTTGAAGGTACTTTAACTAATATCTCCATTTGCACTGAATGGAACTTTACTGTCTCAAAGCAATAGTAAGCAAATGACAGTTCCAATATATATGCTATGTGCTAGCTTCCGGAATTCAGCTTTATATTGAGTATTCCATGGTTGTGAGTAGTATCGATGCCGTTTCTCTGCTGTTGCACATGAACGTGAATAGTTGAGTAGACATCCATAACACAAAATGGACAGAACAGTAAGTAATACATTCAGCTCAGTATAGTGTTGACTTCAAATTTGCCCAGAATTACTATGTGCTAAATTCAAATAAACCTTTGAATATACTTACCTTATGATTTAGAGTTGTCTACAACCAGTTTTGAGAGTGTGCTACTAACGATTCGGAAGGTACTTTAACTAATATCTCCATTTGCACTGAATGGAACTTTACTGTCTCAAAGCAATAGTAAGCCAATGACAGTTCCAATGTATATGCTATGTGGTAGCTTCCGGAATTCAGCTTTATATTGAGTATTCCATGGTTGTGAGTAGTATCGATGCCGTTTCTCTGCAGTTACACCTCAACCAGAATAGTTATGTAGACATACATAACACATTATACACAGAACAGAAAGCAATGTATACAGCTTCTACGAGTATACTCATCAAATTTGCTTAAAAGCACAAGGTGCTAACTTGATATATACATCTGAATTTTACGTACCTTATGACTTAGAGCTGTTTGCAACCAGTTTTATGAGTGTGCTACTAAACTGATAGGTACTTTAAATAATACCACCACTTGAACTGAGTGGAACTTTGGTGGATGGAAGAAAAAATAAGCTACATGCATTTCCAAGTAATTACTATGTGCTAGGTTCCTGAACTACACTTTATGTTGTGAGCACCGTGGTTCTGAGGAGTTGGCATGGCGCTTCTCTGCTGTTAAACCTCAACCAGAATAGTTATGTAGACATACATAACACATTATACACAGAACAGAAAGCAATGTATACAGCTTCTACGAGTATACTCTTCAAATTTGCTTAAAAGCACAAGGTGCTAACTTGATATATACATCTGAATTTTACGTACCTTATGACTTAGAGCTGTTTGCAACCAGTTTTATGAGTGTGCTACTAAACTGATAGGTACTTTAAATAATACCACCACTTGAACTGAGTGGAACTTTGGTGGATGGAAGAAAAAATAAGCTACATGCATTTCCAACGTAATTAATATGTGCTAGGTTCCTGAACTACGCTTTATGTTGTGAAGACCGTGGTTCTGAGGAGTTGGCATGGCGCTTCTCTGCTGTTACACCTCAACCAGAATAGTTATGTAGACATACATAACACATTATACACAGAAAAGAAAGCAATGTATTCAGCCTTTTCTATGGACACTTCAAATTTGCCTAAAGGCACAAGGTGCTAACTTGATATATACATCTGAATTTTACGTGCCTTATTACTTAGAGCTGTTTGCAACCAGTTTTATGAATGTGCTATTAAACTGATAGGTACTTTAAATAATACCACCCCTTCAACTGAGTGGAACTTTAGTGGATGGAAGAAAAGATAAGCTACATGCATTTCCAACGTAATTGCTATGTTCTAAGTTCCGGAACTCAGCTTTATTTTGTGAACTCCGTGGTTCTGAGGAGTTGGCATGCCGTTTCTCTGCTGTTGCAGATGAACGTGAATAGTTGAGTAGACATCCATAACACAAAATGGACAGAACAGTTAGTAATGCATTCAGCTCATTAGAGTGTGGACTTCAAATTTGCCCAGAAGTACTATGTGCTAACTTCAAATAAACCTTTGAATATACTTACCTTATGATTTAGAGTTGTCTACAACCAGTTTTGAGAGTGTGCTACTAACGTTTCGGAAGGTACTTTAACTAATATCTCCATTTGCACTGAATGGAACTTTACTGTCACAAAGCAATAGTAAGAAAATGACAGTTCCAATGTATATGCTATGTGGTAGATTCCGGAATTCAGCTTTATATTGAGTATTCCATGGTTGTGAGTAGTATCGATGCCGTTTCTCTGCAGTTACACCTCAACCAGAATAGTTATGTAGACATACATAACACATTATACACAGAGCAGAAAGCAATGTATTCAGCCTTTACTATGGACACTTATAATTTCCTTAAAAGCACAAGGTGCTAACTTGATAAATACATCTGAATTTTATGTACCTTATGACTTAGAGCTGTTAGCACCAGTTTTATGAGTGTGCTACTAAACTGATAGGTACTTTAAATAATACCACCCCTTGAACTGAGAGGAACCTTAGTGGATGGAAGAAAGAATAAGCTACATGCATTTCCAACGTAATTGCTATGTGATAAGTTCCGGAACTCAGCTTTATTTCGTGAACTCCGTGGTTCTGAGGAGTTGGCATGCCGTTGCTCTGCTGTTGCACATGAACGTGAATAGTTGAGTAGACATCCATAACACAAAATGGACAGAACAGTTAGTAATACATTCAGCTCAGTATAGTGTTGACTTCAAATTTGCCCAGAATTACTATGTGCTAAATTCAAATAAACCTTTGAATATACTTACCTTATGATTTAGAGTTGTCTACAACCAGTTTTGAGAGTGTGCTACTAACGATTCGGAAGGTACTTTAACTAATATCTCCATTTGCACTGAATGGAACTTTACTGTCTCAAAGCAATAGTAAGCAAATGACAGTTCCAATATATATGCTATGTGCTAGCTTCCGGAATTCAGCTTTATATTGAGTATTCCATGGTTGTGAGTAGTATCGATGCCGTTTCTCTGCTGTTGCACATGAACGTGAATAGTTGAGTAGACATCCATAACACAAAATGGACAGAACAGTAAGTAATACATTCAGCTTAGTATAGTGTTGACTTCAAATTTGCCCAGAATTACTATGTGCTAAATTCAAATAAACCTTTGAATATACTTACCTTATGATTTAGAGTTGTCTACAACCAGTTTTGAGAGTGTGCTGCTAACGATTCGGAAGGTACTTTAACTAATATCTCCATTTGCACTGAATGGAACTTTACTGTCTCAAAGCAATAGTAAGCCAATGACAGTTCCAATGTATATGCTATGTGGTAGCTTCCGGAATTCAGCTTTATATTGAGTATTCCATGGTTGTGAGTAGTATCGATGCCGTTTCTCTGCAGTTACACCTCAACCAGAATAGTTATGTAGACATACATAACACATTATACACAGAACAGAAAGCAATGTATACAGCTTCTACGAGTATACTCTTCAAATTTGCTTAAAAGCACAAGGTGCTAACTTGATATATACATCTGAATTTTACGTACCTTATGACTTAGAGCTGTTTGCAACCAGTTTTATGAGTGTGCTACTAAACTGATAGGTACTTTAAATAATACCACCACTTGAACTGAGTGGAACTTTGGTGGATGGAAGAAAAAATAAGCTACATGCATTTCCAAGTAATTACTATGTGCTAGGTTCCTGAACTACACTTTATGTTGTGAGCACCGTGGTTCTGAGGAGTTGGCATGGCGCTTCTCTGCTGTTAAACCTCAACCAGAATAGTTATGTAGACATACATAACACATTATACACAGAACAGAAAGCAATGTATACAGCTTCTACGAGTATACTCTTCAAATTTGCTTAAAAGCACAAGGTGCTAACTTGATATATACATCTGAATTTTACGTACCTTATGACTTAGAGCTGTTTGCAACCAGTTTTATGAGTGTGCTACTAAACTGATAGGTACTTTAAATAATACCACCACTTGAACTGAGTGGAACTTTGGTGGATGGAAGAAAAAATAAGCTACATGCATTTCCAACGTAATTAATATGTGCTAGGTTCCTGAACTACGCTTTATGTTGTGAAGACCGTGGTTCTGAGGAGTTGGCATGGCGCTTCTCTGCTGTTACACCTCAACCAGAATAGTTATGTAGACATACATAACACATTATACACAGAAAAGAAAGCAATGTATTCAGCCTTTTCTATGGACACTTCAAATTTGCCTAAAGGCACAAGGTGCTAACTTGATATATACATCTGAATTTTACGTGCCTTATTACTTAGAGCTGTTTGCAACCAGTTTTATGAATGTGCTATTAAACTGATAGGTACTTTAAATAATACCACCCCTTCAACTGAGTGGAACTTTAGTGGATGGAAGAAAAGATAAGCTACATGCATTTCCAACGTAATTGCTATGTTCTAAGTTCCGGAACTCAGTTTTATTTTGTGAACTCCGTGGTTCTGAGGAGTTGGCATGCCGTTTCTCTGCTGTTGCAGATGAACGTGAATAGTTGAGTAGACATCCATAACACAAAATGGACAGAACAGTTAGTAATGCATTCAGCTCATTAGAGTGTGGACTTCAAATTTGCCCAGAAGTACTATGTGCTAACTTCAAATAAACCTTTGAATATACTTACCTTATGATTTAGAGTTGTCTACAACCAGTTTTGAGAGTGTGCTACTAACGTTTCGGAAGGTACTTTAACTAATATCTCCATTTGCACTGAATGGAACTTTACTGTCACAAAGCAATAGTAAGAAAATGACAGTTCCAATGTATATGCTATGTGGTAGATTCCGGAATTCAGCTTTATATTGAGTATTCCATAGTTGTGAGTAGTATCGATGCCGTTTCTCTGCAGTTACACCTCAACCAGAATAGTTATGTAGACATACATAACACATTATACACAGAGCAGAAAGCAATGTATTCAGCCTTTACTATGGACACTTATAATTTCCTTAAAAGCACAAGGTGCTAACTTGATAAATACATCTGAATTTTATGTACCTTATGACTTAGAGCTGTTAGCACCAGTTTTATGAGTGTGCTACTAAACTGATAGGTACTTTAAATAATACCACCCCTTGAACTGAGAGGAACCTTAGTGGATGGAAGAAAGAATAAGCTACATGCATTTCCAACGTAATTGCTATGTGATAAGTTCCGGAACTCAGCTTTATTTCGTGAACTCCGTGGTTCTGAGGAGTTGGCATGCCGTTGCTCTGCTGTTGCACATGAACGTGAATAGTTGAGTAGACATCCATAACACAAAATGGACAGAACAGTTAGTAATACATTCAGCTCAGTATAGTGTTGACTTCAAATTTGCCCAGAATTACTATGTGCTAAATTCAAATAAACCTTTGAATATACTTACCTTATGATTTAGAGTTGTCTACAACCAGTTTTGAGAGTGTGCTACTAACGATTCGGAAGGTACTTTAACTAATATCTCCATTTGCACTGAATGGAACTTTACTGTCTCAAAGCAATAGTAAGCCAATGACAGTTCCAATGTATATGCTATGTGGTAGCTTCCGGAATTCAGCTTTATATTGAGCGTTCCATGGTTGTGAGTAGTATCGATGCCGTTTCTCTGCAGTTACACCTCAACCAGAATAGTTATGTAGACATACATAACACATTATACACAGAACAGAAAGCAATCTATTCAGCCTTTACTATGGACACTTCAAATTTGCTTAAAAGCACAAGGTGCTAACTTTACATATACATCTGAATTTTACGTACATTATGACTTAGAGCTGTTTGCAACCAGTTTTATGAGTGTGCTACTAAACTGATAGGTACTTTAAATAATACCACCCCTTGAACTGAGTGGAACTTTAGTGGATGGAAGAAAAAATAAGCTACATGCATTGCCAACGTAATTGCTATGTTCTAAGTTCCGGAACTCAGCTTTATTTTGTGAACTCCGTGGTTCTGAGGAGTTGGCATGCCGTTTCTCTGCTGTTGCAGATGAACGTGAATAGTTGAGTAGACATCCATAACACAAAATGGACAGAACAGTTAGTAATGCATTCAGCTCATTAGAGTGTTGACTTCAAATTTGCCCAGAAGTACTATGTGCTAACTTCAAATAAACCTTTGAATATACTTACCTTATGATTTAGAGTTGTCTACAACCAGTTTTGAGAGTGTGCTACTAACGTTTCGGAAGGTACTTTAACTAATATCTCCATTTGCACTGAATGGAACTTTACTGTCTCAAAGCAATAGTAAGCAAATGACAGTTCCAATGTATATGCTATGTGGTAGCTTCCGGAATTCAGCTTTATATTGAGTATTCCATGGTTGTGAGTAGTATCGATGCCGTTTCTCTGCAGTTACACCTCAACCAGAATTGTTATGTAGACATACATAACACATTATACACAGAACAGAAAGCAATGTATTCAGCCTTTACTATGGACACTTATAATTTGCTAAAAAGCACAAGGTGCTAACTTGATAAATACATCTGAATTTTATGTACCTTATGACTTAGAGCTGTTAGCAACCAGTTTTATGAGTGTGCTACTAAACTGATAGGTACTTTAAATAATACCACCCCCTGAACTGAGAGGAACCTTAGTGGATGGAAGAAAGAATAAGCTACATGCATTTCCAACGTAATTGCTATGTTCTAAGTTCCGGAACTCAGCTTTATTTTTTGAACTCCGTGGTTCTGAAGAGTTGGCATGCCGTTTCTCTGCTGTTGCAGATGAACGTGAATAGTTGAGTAGACATCCATAACACAAAATGGACAGAACAGTTAGTAATGCATTCAGCTCATTAGAGTGTGGACTTCAAATTTGCCCAGAAGTACTATGTGCTAACTTCAAATAAACCTTTGAATATACTTACCTTATGATTTAGAGTTGTCTACAACCAGTTTTGAGAGTGTGCTACTAACGTTTCGGAAGGTACTTTAACTAATATCTCCATTTGCACTGAATGGAACTTTACTGTCTCAAAGCAATAGTAAGCAAATGACAGTTCCAATATATATGCTATGTGCTAGCTTCCGGAATTCAGCTTTATATTGAGTATTCCATGGTTGTGAGTAGTATCGATGCCGTTTCTCTGCTGTTGCACATGAACGTGAATAGTTGAGTAGACATCCATAACACAAAATGGACAGAACAGTAAGTAATACATTCAGCTCAGTATAGTGTTGACTTCAAATTTGCCCAGAATTACTATGTGCTAAATTCAAATAAACCTTTGAATATACTTACCTTATGATTTAGAGTTGTCTACAACCAGTTTTGAGAGTGTGCTACTAACGATTCGGAAGGTACTTTAACTAATATCTCCATTTGCACTGAATGGAACTTTACTGTCTCAAAGCAATAGTAAGCCAATGACAGTTCCAATGTATATGCTATGTGGTAGCTTCCGGAATTCAGCTTTATATTGAGTATTCCATGGTTGTGAGTAGTATCGATGCCGTTTCTCTGCAGTTACACCTCAACCAGAATAGTTATGTAGACATACATAACACATTATACACAGAACAGAAAGCAATGTATACAGCTTCTACGAGTATACTCTTCAAATTTGCTTAAAAGCACAAGGTGCTAACTTGATATATACATCTGAATTTTACGTACCTTATGACTTAGAGCTGTTTGCAACCAGTTTTATGAGTGTGCTACTAAACTGATAGGTACTTTAAATAATACCACCACTTGAACTGAGTGGAACTTTGGTGGATGGAAGAAAAAATAAGCTACATGCATTTCCAAGTAATTACTATGTGCTAGGTTCCTGAACTACACTTTATGTTGTGAGCACCGTGGTTCTGAGGAGTTGGCATGGCGCTTCTCTGCTGTTAAACCTCAACCAGAATAGTTATGTAGACATACATAACACATTATACACAGAACAGAAAGCAATGTATACAGCTTCTACGAGTATACTCTTCAAATTTGCTTAAAAGCACAAGGTGCTAACTTGATATATACATCTGAATTTTACGTACCTTATGACTTAGAGCTGTTTGCAACCAGTTTTATGAGTGTGCTACTAAACTGATAGGTACTTTAAATAATACCACCACTTGAACTGAGTGGAACTTTGGTGGATGGAAGAAAAAATAAGCTACATGCATTTCCAACGTAATTAATATGTGCTAGGTTCCTGAACTACGCTTTATGTTGTGAAGACCGTGGTTCTGAGGAGTTGGCATGGCGCTTCTCTGCTGTTACACCTCAACCAGAATAGTTATGTAGACATACATAACACATTATACACAGAAAAGAAAGCAATGTATTCAGCCTTTTCTATGGACACTTCAAATTTGCCTAAAGGCACAAGGTGCTAACTTGATATATACATCTGAATTTTACGTGCCTTATTACTTAGAGCTGTTTGCAACCAGTTTTATGAATGTGCTATTAAACTGATAGGTACTTTAAATAATACCACCCCTTCAACTGAGTGGAACTTTAGTGGATGGAAGAAAAGATAAGCTACATGCATTTCCAACGTAATTGCTATGTTCTAAGTTCCGGAACTCAGTTTTATTTTGTGAACTCCGTGGTTCTGAGGAGTTGGCATGCCGTTTCTCTGCTGTTGCAGATGAACGTGAATAGTTGAGTAGACATCCATAACACAAAATGGACAGAACAGTTAGTAATGCATTCAGCTCATTAGAGTGTGGACTTCAAATTTGCCCAGAAGTACTATGTGCTAACTTCAAATAAACCTTTGAATATACTTACCTTATGATTTAGAGTTGTCTACAACCAGTTTTGAGAGTGTGCTACTAACGTTTCGGAAGGTACTTTAACTAATATCTCCATTTGCACTGAATGGAACTTTACTGTCACAAAGCAATAGTAAGAAAATGACAGTTCCAATGTATATGCTATGTGGTAGATTCCGGAATTCAGCTTTATATTGAGTATTCCATAGTTGTGAGTAGTATCGATGCCGTTTCTCTGCAGTTACACCTCAACCAGAATAGTTATGTAGACATACATAACACATTATACACAGAGCAGAAAGCAATGTATTCAGCCTTTACTATGGACACTTATAATTTCCTTAAAAGCACAAGGTGCTAACTTGATAAATACATCTGAATTTTATGTACCTTATGACTTAGAGCTGTTAGCACCAGTTTTATGAGTGTGCTACTAAACTGATAGGTACTTTAAATAATACCACCCCTTGAACTGAGAGGAACCTTAGTGGATGGAAGAAAGAATAAGCTACATGCATTTCCAACGTAATTGCTATGTGATAAGTTCCGGAACTCAGCTTTATTTCGTGAACTCCGTGGTTCTGAGGAGTTGGCATGCCGTTGCTCTGCTGTTGCACATGAACGTGAATAGTTGAGTAGACATCCATAACACAAAATGGACAGAACAGT
Organism: Hemitrygon akajei; assembly: GCF_048418815.1. Classification (NCBI taxonomy): domain Eukaryota; kingdom Metazoa; phylum Chordata; class Chondrichthyes; order Myliobatiformes; family Dasyatidae; genus Hemitrygon; species Hemitrygon akajei. Next base: position 44,914,195 of record NC_133147.1, on the reverse strand, counting down.
TAGTAATACATTCAGCTCAGTATAGTGTTGACTTCAAATTTGCCCAGAATTACTATGTGCTAAATTCAAATAAACCTTTGAATATACTTACCTTATGATTTAGAGTTGTCTACAACCAGTTTTGAGAGTGTGCTACTAACGATTCGGAAGGTACTTTAACTAATATCTCCATTTGCACTGAATGGAACTTTACTGTCTCAAAGCAATAGTAAGCCAATGACAGTTCCAATGTATATGCTATGTGGTAGCTTCCGGAATTCAGCTTTATATTGAGCGTTCCATGGTTGTGAGTAGTATCGATGCCGTTTCTCTGCAGTTACACCTCAACCAGAATAGTTATGTAGACATACATAACACATTATACACAGAACAGAAAGCAATCTATTCAGCCTTTACTATGGACACTTCAAATTTGCTTAAAAGCACAAGGTGCTAACTTTACATATACATCTGAATTTTACGTACATTATGACTTAGAGCTGTTTGCAACCAGTTTTATGAGTGTGCTACTAAACTGATAGGTACTTTAAATAATACCACCCCTTGAACTGAGTGGAACTTTAGTGGATGGAAGAAAAAATAAGCTACATGCATTGCCAACGTAATTGCTATGTTCTAAGTTCCGGAACTCAGCTTTATTTTGTGAACTCCGTGGTTCTGAAGAGTTGGCATGCCGTTTCTCTGCTGTTGCAGATGAACGTGAATAGTTGAGTAGACATCCATAACACAAAATGGACAGAACAGTTAGTAATGCATTCAGCTCATTAGAGTGTGGACTTCAAATTTGCCCAGAAGTACTATGTGCTAACTTCAAATAAACCTTTGAATATACTTACCTTATGATTTAGAGTTGTCTACAACCAGTTTTGAGAGTGTGCTACTAACGTTTCGGAAGGTACTTTAACTAATATCTCCATTTGCACTGAATGGAACTTTACTGTCTCAAAGCAATAGTAAGCAAATGACAGTTCCAATATATATGCTATGTGCTAGCTTCCGGAATTCAGCTTTATATTGAGTATTCCATGGTTGTGAGTAGTATCGATGCCGTTTCTCTGCTGTTGCACATGAACGTGAATAGTTGAGTAGACATCCATAACACAAAATGGACAGAACAGTAAGTAATACATTCAGCTCAGTATAGTGTTGACTTCAAATTTGCCCAGAATTACTATGTGCTAAATTCAAATAAACCTTTGAATATACTTACCTTATGATTTAGAGTTGTCTACAACCAGTTTTGAGAGTGTGCTACTAACGATTCGGAAGGTACTTTAACTAATATCTCCATTTGCACTGAATGGAACTTTACTGTCTCAAAGCAATAGTAAGCCAATGACAGTTCCAATGTATATGCTATGTGGTAGCTTCCGGAATTCAGCTTTATATTGAGTATTCCATGGTTGTGAGTAGTATCGATGCCGTTTCTCTGCAGTTACACCTCAACCAGAATAGTTATGTAGACATACATAACACATTATACACAGAACAGAAAGCAATGTATACAGCTTCTACGAGTATACTCTTCAAATTTGCTTAAAAGCACAAGGTGCTAACTTGATATATACATCTGAATTTTACGTACCTTATGACTTAGAGCTGTTTGCAACCAGTTTTATGAGTGTGCTACTAAACTGATAGGTACTTTAAATAATACCACCACTTGAACTGAGTGGAACTTTGGTGGATGGAAGAAAAAATAAGCTACATGCATTTCCAAGTAATTACTATGTGCTAGGTTCCTGAACTACACTTTATGTTGTGAGCACCGTGGTTCTGAGGAGTTGGCATGGCGCTTCTCTGCTGTTAAACCTCAACCAGAATAGTTATGTAGACATACATAACACATTATACACAGAACAGAAAGCAATGTATACAGCTTCTACGAGTATACTCTTCAAATTTGCTTAAAAGCACAAGGTGCTAACTTGATATATACATCTGAATTTTACGTACCTTATGACTTAGAGCTGTTTGCAACCAGTTTTATGAGTGTGCTACTAAACTGATAGGTACTTTAAATAATACCACCACTTGAACTGAGTGGAACTTTGGTGGATGGAAGAAAAAATAAGCTACATGCATTTCCAACGTAATTAATATGTGCTAGGTTCCTGAACTACGCTTTATGTTGTGAAGACCGTGGTTCTGAGGAGTTGGCATGGCGCTTCTCTGCTGTTACACCTCAACCAGAATAGTTATGTAGACATACATAACACATTATACACAGAAAAGAAAGCAATGTATTCAGCCTTTTCTATGGACACTTCAAATTTGCCTAAAGGCACAAGGTGCTAACTTGATATATACATCTGAATTTTACGTGCCTTATTACTTAGAGCTGTTTGCAACCAGTTTTATGAATGTGCTATTAAACTGATAGGTACTTTAAATAATACCACCCCTTCAACTGAGTGGAACTTTAGTGGATGGAAGAAAAGATAAGCTACATGCATTTCCAACGTAATTGCTATGTTCTAAGTTCCGGAACTCAGTTTTATTTTGTGAACTCCGTGGTTCTGAGGAGTTGGCATGCCGTTTCTCTGCTGTTGCAGAGTAACGTGAATAGTTGAGTAGACATCCATAACACAAAATGGACAGAACAGTTAGTAATGCATTCAGCTCATTAGAGTGTGGACTTCAAATTTGCCCAGAAGTACTATGTGCTAACTTCAAATAAACCTTTGAATATACTTACCTTATGATTTAGAGTTGTCTACAACCAGTTTTGAGAGTGTGCTACTAACGTTTCGGAAGGTACTTTAACTAATATCTCCATTTGCACTGAATGGAACTTTACTGTCACAAAGCAATAGTAAGAAAATGACAGTTCCAATGTATATGCTATGTGGTAGATTCCGGAATTCAGCTTTATATTGAGTATTCCATAGTTGTGAGTAGTATCGATGCCGTTTCTCTGCAGTTACACCTCAACCAGAATAGTTATGTAGACATACATAACACATTATACACAGAGCAGAAAGCAATGTATTCAGCCTTTACTATGGACACTTATAATTTCCTTAAAAGCACAAGGTGCTAACTTGATAAATACATCTGAATTTTATGTACCTTATGACTTAGAGCTGTTAGCACCAGTTTTATGAGTGTGCTACTAAACTGATAGGTACTTTAAATAATACCACCCCTTGAACTGAGAGGAACCTTAGTGGATGGAAGAAAGAATAAGCTACATGCATTTCCAACGTAATTGCTATGTGATAAGTTCCGGAACTCAGCTTTATTTCGTGAACTCCGTGGTTCTGAGGAGTTGGCATGCCGTTGCTCTGCTGTTGCACATGAACGTGAATAGTTGAGTAGACATCCATAACACAAAATGGACAGAACAGTTAGTAATACATTCAGCTCAGTATAGTGTTGACTTCAAATTTGCCCAGAATTACTATGTGCTAAATTCAAATAAACCTTTGAATATACTTACCTTATGATTTAGAGTTGTCTACAACCAGTTTTGAGAGTGTGCTACTAACGATTCGGAAGGTACTTTAACTAATATCTCCATTTGCACTGAATGGAACTTTACTGTCTCAAAGCAATAGTAAGCCAATGACAGTTCCAATGTATATGCTATGTGGTAGCTTCCGGAATTCAGCTTTATATTGAGCGTTCCATGGTTGTGAGTAGTATCGATGCCGTTTCTCTGCAGTTACACCTCAACCAGAATAGTTATGTAGACATACATAACACATTATACACAGAACAGAAAGCAATCTATTCAGCCTTTACTATGGACACTTCAAATTTGCTTAAAAGCACAAGGTGCTAACTTTACATATACATCTGAATTTTACGTACATTATGACTTAGAGCTGTTTGCAACCAGTTTTATGAGTGTGCTACTAAACTGATAGGTACTTTAAATAATACCACCCCTTGAACTGAGTGGAACTTTAGTGGATGGAAGAAAAAATAAGCTACATGCATTGCCAACGTAATTGCTATGTTCTAAGTTCCGGAACTCAGCTTTATTTTGTGAACTCCGTGGTTCTGAGGAGTTGGCATGCCGTTTCTCTGCTGTTGCAGATGAACGTGAATAGTTGAGTAGACATCCATAACACAAAATGGACAGAACAGTTAGTAATGCATTCAGCTCATTAGAGTGTTGACTTCAAATTTGCCCAGAAGTACTATGTGCTAACTTCAAATAAACCTTTGAATATACTTACCTTATGATTTAGAGTTGTCTACAACCAGTTTTGAGAGTGTGCTACTAACGTTTCGGAAGGTACTTTAACTAATATCTCCATTTGCACTGAATGGAACTTTACTGTCTCAAAGCAATAGTAAGCAAATGACAGTTCCAATGTATATGCTATGTGGTAGCTTCCGGAATTCAGCTTTATATTGAGTATTCCATGGTTGTGAGTAGTATCGATGCCGTTTCTCTGCAGTTACACCTCAACCAGAATTGTTATGTAGACATACATAACACATTATACACAGAACAGAAAGCAATGTATTCAGCCTTTACTATGGACACTTATAATTTGCTAAAAAGCACAAGGTGCTAACTTGATAAATACATCTGAATTTTATGTACCTTATGACTTAGAGCTGTTAGCAACCAGTTTTATGAGTGTGCTACTAAACTGATAGGTACTTTAAATAATACCACCCCCTGAACTGAGAGGAACCTTAGTGGATGGAAGAAAGAATAAGCTACATGCATTTCCAACGTAATTGCTATGTTCTAAGTTCCGGAACTCAGCTTTATTTTTTGAACTCCGTGGTTCTGAAGAGTTGGCATGCCGTTTCTCTGCTGTTGCAGATGAACGTGAATAGTTGAGTAGACATCCATAACACAAAATGGACAGAACAGTTAGTAATGCATTCAGCTCATTAGAGTGTGGACTTCAAATTTGCCCAGAAGTACTATGTGCTAACTTCAAATAAACCTTTGAATATACTTACCTTATGATTTAGAGTTGTCTACAACCAGTTTTGAGAGTGTGCTACTAACGTTTCGGAAGGTACTTTAACTAATATCTCCATTTGCACTGAATGGAACTTTACTGTCTCAAAGCAATAGTAAGCAAATGACAGTTCCAATATATATGCTATGTGCTAGCTTCCGGAATTCAGCTTTATATTGAGTATTCCATGGTTGTGAGTAGTATCGATGCCGTTTCTCTGCTGTTGCACATGAACGTGAATAGTTGAGTAGACATCCATAACACAAAATGGACAGAACAGTAAGTAATACATTCAGCTCAGTATAGTGTTGACTTCAAATTTGCCCAGAATTACTATGTGCTAAATTCAAATAAACCTTTGAATATACTTACCTTATGATTTAGAGTTGTCTACAACCAGTTTTGAGAGTGTGCTACTAACGATTCGGAAGGTACTTTAACTAATATCTCCATTTGCACTGAATGGAACTTTACTGTCTCAAAGCAATAGTAAGCCAATGACAGTTCCAATGTATATGCTATGTGGTAGCTTCCGGAATTCAGCTTTATATTGAGTATTCCATGGTTGTGAGTAGTATCGATGCCGTTTCTCTGCAGTTACACCTCAACCAGAATAGTTATGTAGACATACATAACACATTATACACAGAACAGAAAGCAATGTATACAGCTTCTACGAGTATACTCTTCAAATTTGCTTAAAAGCACAAGGTGCTAACTTGATATATACATCTGAATTTTACGTACCTTATGACTTAGAGCTGTTTGCAACCAGTTTTATGAGTGTGCTACTAAACTGATAGGTACTTTAAATAATACCACCACTTGAACTGAGTGGAACTTTGGTGGATGGAAGAAAAAATAAGCTACATGCATTTCCAAGTAATTACTATGTGCTAGGTTCCTGAACTACACTTTATGTTGTGAGCACCGTGGTTCTGAGGAGTTGGCATGGCGCTTCTCTGCTGTTAAACCTCAACCAGAATAGTTATGTAGACATACATAACACATTATACACAGAACAGAAAGCAATGTATACAGCTTCTACGAGTATACTCTTCAAATTTGCTTAAAAGCACAAGGTGCTAACTTGATATATACATCTGAATTTTACGTACCTTATGACTTAGAGCTGTTTGCAACCAGTTTTATGAGTGTGCTACTAAACTGATAGGTACTTTAAATAATACCACCACTTGAACTGAGTGGAACTTTGGTGGATGGAAGAAAAAATAAGCTACATGCATTTCCAACGTAATTAATATGTGCTAGGTTCCTGAACTACGCTTTATGTTGTGAAGACCGTGGTTCTGAGGAGTTGGCATGGCGCTTCTCTGCTGTTACACCTCAACCAGAATAGTTATGTAGACATACATAACACATTATACACAGAAAAGAAAGCAATGTATTCAGCCTTTTCTATGGACACTTCAAATTTGCCTAAAGGCACAAGGTGCTAACTTGATATATACATCTGAATTTTACGTGCCTTATTACTTAGAGCTGTTTGCAACCAGTTTTATGAATGTGCTATTAAACTGATAGGTACTTTAAATAATACCACCCCTTCAACTGAGTGGAACTTTAGTGGATGGAAGAAAAGATAAGCTACATGCATTTTCAACGTAATTGCTATGTTCTAAGTTCCGGAACTCAGCTTTATTTTGTGAACTCCGTGGTTCTGAGGAGTTGGCATGCCGTTTCTCTGCTGTTGCAGATGAACGTGAATAGTTGAGTAGACATCCATAACACAAAATGGACAGAACAGTTAGTAATGCATTCAGCTCATTAGAGTGTGGACTTCAAATTTGCCCAGAAGTACTATGTGCTAACTTCAAATAAACCTTTGAATATACTTACCTTATGATTTAGAGTTGTCTACAACCAGTTTTGAGAGTGTGCTACTAACGTTTCGGAAGGTACTTTAACTAATATCTCCATTTGCACTGAATGGAACTTTACTGTCTCAAAGCAATAGTAAGCCAATGACAGTTCCAATGTATATGCTATGTGGTAGCTTCCGGAATTCAGCTTTATATTGAGCGTTCCATGGTTGTGAGTAGTATCGATGCCGTTTCTCTGCAGTTACACCTCAACCAGAATAGTTATGTAGACATACATAACACATTATACACAGAACAGAAAGCAATCTATTCAGCCTTTACTATGGACACTTCAAATTTGCTTAAAAGCACAAGGTGCTAACTTTACATATACATCTGAATTTTACGTACATTATGACTTAGAGCTGTTTGCAACCAGTTTTATGAGTGTGCTACTAAACTGATAGGTACTTTAAATAATACCACCCCTTGAACTGAGTGGAACTTTAGTGGATGGAAGAAAAAATAAGCTACATGCATTGCCAACGTAATTGCTATGTTCTAAGTTCCGGAACTCAGCTTTATTTTGTGAACTCCGTGGTTCTGAGGAGTTGGCATGCCGTTTCTCTGCTGTTGCAGATGAACGTGAATAGTTGAGTAGACATCCATAACACAAAATGGACAGAACAGTTAGTAATGCATTCAGCTCATTAGAGTGTTGACTTCAAATTTGCCCAGAAGTACTATGTGCTAACTTCAAATAAACCTTTGAATATACTTACCTTATGATTTAGAGTTGTCTACAACCAGTTTTGAGAGTGTGCTACTAACGTTTCGGAAGGTACTTTAACTAATATCTCCATTTGCACTGAATGGAACTTTACTGTCTCAAAGCAATAGTAAGCAAATGACAGTTCCAATGTATATGCTATGTGGTAGCTTCCGGAATTCAGCTTTATATTGAGTATTCCATGGTTGTGAGTAGTATCGATGCCGTTTCTCTGCAGTTACACCTCAACCAGAATTGTTATGTAGACATACATAACACATTATACACAGAACAGAAAGCAATGTATTCAGCCTTTACTATGGACACTTATAATTTGCTAAAAAGCACAAGGTGCTAACTTGATAAATACATCTGAATTTTATGTACCTTATGACTTAGAGCTGTTAGCAACCAGTTTTATGAGTGTGCTACTAAACTGATAGGTACTTTAAATAATACCACCCCCTGAACTGAGAGGAACCTTAGTGGATGGAAGAAAGAATAAGCTACATGCATTTCCAACGTAATTGCTATGTTCTAAGTTCCGGAACTCAGCTTTATTTTGTGAACTCCGTGGTTCTGAAGAGTTGGCATGCCGTTTCTCTGCTGTTGCAGATGAACGTGAATAGTTGAGTAGACATCCATAACACAAAATGGACAGAACAGTTAGTAATGCATTCAGCTCATTAGAGTGTGGACTTCAAATTTGCCCAGAAGTACTATGTGCTAACTTCAAATAAACCTTTGAATATACTTACCTTATGATTTAGAGTTGTCTACAACCAGTTTTGAGAGTGTGCTACTAACGTTTCGGAAGGTACTTTAACTAATATCTCCATTTGCACTGAATGGAACTTTACTGTCTCAAAGCAATAGTAAGCAAATGACAGTTCCAATATATATGCTATGTGCTAGCTTCCGGAATTCAGCTTTATATTGAGTATTCCATGGTTGTGAGTAGTATCGATGCCGTTTCTCTGCTGTTGCACATGAACGTGAATAGTTGAGTAGACATCCATAACACAAAATGGACAGAACAGTAAGTAATACATTCAGCTCAGTATAGTGTTGACTTCAAATTTGCCCAGAATTACTATGTGCTAAATTCAAATAAACCTTTGAATATACTTACCTTATGATTTAGAGTTGTCTACAACCAGTTTTGAGAGTGTGCTACTAACGATTCGGAAGGTACTTTAACTAATATCTCCATTTGCACTGAATGGAACTTTACTGTCTCAAAGCAATAGTAAGCCAATGACAGTTCCAATGTATATGCTATGTGGTAGCTTCCGGAATTCAGCTTTATATTGAGTATTCCATGGTTGTGAGTAGTATCGATGCCGTTTCTCTGCAGTTACACCTCAACCAGAATAGTTATGTAGACATACATAACACATTATACACAGAACAGAAAGCAATGTATACAGCTTCTACGAGTATACTCTTCAAATTTGCTTAAAAGCACAAGGTGCTAACTTGATATATACATCTGAATTTTACGTACCTTATGACTTAGAGCTGTTTGCAACCAGTTTTATGAGTGTGCTACTAAACTGATAGGTACTTTAAATAATACCACCACTTGAACTGAGTGGAACTTTGGTGGATGGAAGAAAAAATAAGCTACATGCATTTCCAAGTAATTACTATGTGCTAGGTTCCTGAACTACACTTTATGTTGTGAGCACCGTGGTTCTGAGGAGTTGGCATGGCGCTTCTCTGCTGTTAAACCTCAACCAGAATAGTTATGTAGACATACATAACACATTATACACAGAACAGAAAGCAATGTATACAGCTTCTACGAGTATACTCTTCAAATTTGCTTAAAAGCACAAGGTGCTAACTTGATATATACATCTGAATTTTACGTACCTTATGACTTAGAGCTGTTTGCAACCAGTTTTATGAGTGTGCTACTAAACTGATAGGTACTTTAAATAATACCACCACTTGAACTGAGTGGAACTTTGGTGGATGGAAGAAAAAATAAGCTACATGCATTTCCAACGTAATTAATATGTGCTAGGTTCCTGAACTACGCTTTATGTTGTGAAGACCGTGGTTCTGAGGAGTTGGCATGGCGCTTCTCTGCTGTTACACCTCAACCAGAATAGTTATGTAGACATACATAACACATTATACACAGAACAGAAAGCAATGTATACAGCTTCTACGAGTATACTCTTCAAATTTGCTTAAAAGCACAAGGTGCTAACTTGATATATACATCTGAATTTTACGTACCTTATGACTTAGAGCTGTTTGCAACCAGTTTTATGAGTGTGCTACTAAACTGATAGGTACTTTAAATAATACCACCACTTGAACTGAGTGGAACTTTGGTGGATGGAAGAAAAAATAAGCTACATGCATTTCCAACGTAATTAATATGTGCTAGGTTCCTGAACTACGCTTTATGTTGTGAAGACCGTGGTTCTGAGGAGTTGGCATGGCGCTTCTCTGCTGTTACACCTCAACCAGAATAGTTATGTAGACATACATAACACATTATACACAGAAAAGAAAGCAATGTATTCAGCCTTTTCTATGGACACTTCAAATTTGCCTAAAGGCACAAGGTGCTAACTTGATATATACATCTGAATTTTACGTGCCTTATTACTTAGAGCTGTTTGCAACCAGTTTTATGAATGTGCTATTAAACTGATAGGTACTTTAAATAATACCACCCCTTCAACTGAGTGGAACTTTAGTGGATGGAAGAAAAGATAAGCTACATGCATTTCCAACGTAATTGCTATGTTCTAAGTTCCGGAACTCAGCTTTATTTTGTGAACTCCGTGGTTCTGAGGAGTTGGCATGCCGTTTCTCTGCTGTTGCAGATGAACGTGAATAGTTGAGTAGACATCCATAACACAAAATGGACAGAACAGTTAGTAATGCATTCAGCTCATTAGAGTGTGGACTTCAAATTTGCCCAGAAGTACTATGTGCTAACTTCAAATAAACCTTTGAATATACTTACCTTATGATTTAGAGTTGTCTACAACCAGTTTTGAGAGTGTGCTACTAACGTTTCGGAAGGTACTTTAACTAATATCTCCATTTGCACTGAATGGAACTTTACTGTCTCAAAGCAATAGTAAGCCAATGACAGTTCCAATGTATATGCTATGTGGTAGCTTCCGGAATTCAGCTTTATATTGAGCGTTCCATGGTTGTGAGTAGTATCGATGCCGTTTCTCTGCAGTTACACCTCAACCAGAATAGTTATGTAGACATACATAACACATTATACACAGAACAGAAAGCAATCTATTCAGCCTTTACTATGGACACTTCAAATTTGCTTAAAAGCACAAGGTGCTAACTTTACATATACATCTGAATTTTACGTACATTATGACTTAGAGCTGTTTGCAACCAGTTTTATGAGTGTGCTACTAAACTGATAGGTACTTTAAATAATACCACCACTTGAACTGAGTGGAACTTTGGTGGATGGAAGAAAAAATAAGCTACATGCATTTCCAACGTAATTAATATGTGCTAGGTTCCTGAACTACGCTTTATGTTGTGAAGACCGTGGTTCTGAGGAGTTGGCATGGCGCTTCTCTGCTGTTACACCTCAACCAGAATAGTTATGTAGACATACATAACACATTATACACAGAAAAGAAAGCAATGTATTCAGCCTTTTCTATGGACACTTCAAATTTGCCTAAAGGCACAAGGTGCTAACTTGATATATACATCTGAATTTTACGTGCCTTATTACTTAGAGCTGTTTGCAACCAGTTTTATGAATGTGCTATTAAACTGATAGGTACTTTAAATAATACCACCCCTTCAACTGAGTGGAACTTTAGTGGATGGAAGAAAAGATAAGCTACATGCATTTCCAACGTAATTGCTATGTTCTAAGTTCCGGAACTCAGCTTTATTTTGTGAACTCCGTGGTTCTGAGGAGTTGGCATGCCGTTTCTCTGCTGTTGCAGATGAACGTGAATAGTTGAGTAGACATCCATAACACAAAATGGACAGAACAGTTAGTAATGCATTCAGCTCATTAGAGTGTGGACTTCAAATTTGCCCAGAAGTACTATGTGCTAACTTCAAATAAACCTTTGAATATACTTACCTTATGATTTAGAGTTGTCTACAACCAGTTTTGAGAGTGTGCTACTAACGTTTCGGAAGGTACTTTAACTAATATCTCCATTTGCACTGAATGGAACTTTACTGTCTCAAAGCAATAGTAAGCCAATGACAGTTCCAATGTATATGCTATGTGGTAGCTTCCGGAATTCAGCTTTATATTGAGCGTTCCATGGTTGTGAGTAGTATCGATGCCGTTTCTCTGCAGTTACACCTCAACCAGAATAGTTATGTAGACATACATAACACATTATACACAGAACAGAAAGCAATCTATTCAGCCTTTACTATGGACACTTCAAATTTGCTTAAAAGCACAAGGTGCTAACTTTACATATACATCTGAATTTTACGTACATTATGACTTAGAGCTGTTTGCAACCAGTTTTATGAGTGTGCTACTAAACTGATAGGTACTTTAAATAATACCACCCCTTGAACTGAGTGGAACTTTAGTGGATGGAAGAAAAAATAAGCTACATGCATTGCCAACGTAATTGCTATGTTCTAAGTTCCGGAACTCAGCTTTATTTTGTGAACTCCGTGGTTCTGAGGAGTTGGCATGCCGTTTCTCTGCTGTTGCAGATGAACGTGAATAGTTGAGTAGACATCCATAACACAAAATGGACAGAACAGTTAGTAATGCATTCAGCTCATTAGAGTGTTGACTTCAAATTTGCCCAGAAGTACTATGTGCTAACTTCAAATAAACCTTTGAATATACTTACCTTATGATTTAGAGTTGTCTACAACCAGTTTTGAGAGTGTGCTACTAACGTTTCGGAAGGTACTTTAACTAATATCTCCATTTGCACTGAATGGAACTTTACTGTCTCAAAGCAATAGTAAGCAAATGACAGTTCCAATGTATATGCTATGTGGTAGCTTCCGGAATTCAGCTTTATATTGAGTATTCCATGGTTGTGAGTAGTATCGATGCCGTTTCTCTGCAGTTACACCTCAACCAGAATTGTTATGTAGACATACATAACACATTATACACAGAACAGAAAGCAATGTATTCAGCCTTTACTATGGACACTTATAATTTGCTAAAAAGCACAAGGTGCTAACTTGATAAATACATCTGAATTTTATGTACCTTATGACTTAGAGCTGTTAGCAACCAGTTTTATGAGTGTGCTACTAAACTGATAGGTACTTTAAATAATACCACCCCCTGAACTGAGAGGAACCTTAGTGGATGGAAGAAAGAATAAGCTACATGCATTTCCAACGTAATTGCTATGTTCTAAGTTCCGGAACTCAGCTTTATTTTGTGAACTCCGTGGTTCTGAAGAGTTGGCATGCCGTTTCTCTGCTGTTGCAGATGAACGTGAATAGTTGAGTAGACATCCATAACACAAAATGGACAGAACAGTTAGTAATGCATTCAGCTCATTAGAGTGTGGACTTCAAATTTGCCCAGAAGTACTATGTGCTAACTTCAAATAAACCTTTGAATATACTTACCTTATGATTTAGAGTTGTCTACAACCAGTTTTGAGAGTGTGCTACTAACGTTTCGGAAGGTACTTTAACTAATATCTCCATTTGCACTGAATGGAACTTTACTGTCTCAAAGCAATAGTAAGCAAATGACAGTTCCAATATATATGCTATGTGCTAGCTTCCGGAATTCAGCTTTATATTGAGTATTCCATGGTTGTGAGTAGTATCGATGCCGTTTCTCTGCTGTTGCACATGAACGTGAATAGTTGAGTAGACATCCATAACACAAAATGGACAGAACAGTAAGTAATACATTCAGCTCAGTATAGTGTTGACTTCAAATTTGCCCAGAATTACTATGTGCTAAATTCAAATAAACCTTTGAATATACTTACCTTATGATTTAGAGTTGTCTACAACCAGTTTTGAGAGTGTGCTACTAACGATTCGGAAGGTACTTTAACTAATATCTCCATTTGCACTGAATGGAACTTTACTGTCTCAAAGCAATAGTAAGCCAATGACAGTTCCAATGTATATGCTATGTGGTAGCTTCCGGAATTCAGCTTTATATTGAGTATTCCATGGTTGTGAGTAGTATCGATGCCGTTTCTCTGCAGTTACACCTCAACCAGAATAGTTATGTAGACATACATAACACATTATACACAGAACAGAAAGCAATGTATACAGCTTCTACGAGTATACTCTTCAAATTTGCTTAAAAGCACAAGGTGCTAACTTGATATATACATCTGAATTTTACGTACCTTATGACTTAGAGCTGTTTGCAACCAGTTTTATGAGTGTGCTACTAAACTGATAGGTACTTTAAATAATACCACCACTTGAACTGAGTGGAACTTTGGTGGATGGAAGAAAAAATAAGCTACATGCATTTCCAAGTAATTACTATGTGCTAGGTTCCTGAACTACACTTTATGTTGTGAGCACCGTGGTTCTGAGGAGTTGGCATGGCGCTTCTCTGCTGTTAAACCTCAACCAGAATAGTTATGTAGACATACATAACACATTATACACAGAACAGAAAGCAATGTATACAGCTTCTACGAGTATACTCTTCAAATTTGCTTAAAAGCACAAGGTGCTAACTTGATATATACATCTGAATTTTACGTACCTTATGACTTAGAGCTGTTTGCAACCAGTTTTATGAGTGTGCTACTAAACTGATAGGTACTTTAAATAATACCACCACTTGAACTGAGTGGAACTTTGGTGGATGGAAGAAAAAATAAGCTACATGCATTTCCAACGTAATTAATATGTGCTAGGTTCCTGAACTACGCTTTATGTTGTGAAGACCGTGGTTCTGAGGAGTTGGCATGGCGCTTCTCTGCTGTTACACCTCAACCAGAATAGTTATGTAGACATACATAACACATTATACACAGAAAAGAAAGCAATGTATTCAGCCTTTTCTATGGACACTTCAAATTTGCCTAAAGGCACAAGGTGCTAACTTGATATATACATCTGAATTTTACGTGCCTTATTACTTAGAGCTGTTTGCAACCAGTTTTATGAATGTGCTATTAAACTGATAGGTACTTTAAATAATACCACCCCTTCAACTGAGTGGAACTTTAGTGGATGGAAGAAAAGATAAGCTACATGCATTTCCAACGTAATTGCTATGTTCTAAGTTCCGGAACTCAGCTTTATTTTGTGAACTCCGTGGTTCTGAGGAGTTGGCATGCCGTTTCTCTGCTGTTGCAGATGAACGTGAATAGTTGAGTAGACATCCATAACACAAAATGGACAGAACAGTTAGTAATGCATTCAGCTCATTAGAGTGTGGACTTCAAATTTGCCCAGAAGTACTATGTGCTAACTTCAAATAAACCTTTGAATATACTTACCTTATGATTTAGAGTTGTCTACAACCAGTTTTGAGAGTGTGCTACTAACGTTTCGGAAGGTACTTTAACTAATATCTCCATTTGCACTGAATGGAACTTTACTGTCACAAAGCAATAGTAAGAAAATGACAGTTCCAATGTATATGCTATGTGGTAGATTCCGGAATTCAGCTTTATATTGAGTATTCCATAGTTGTGAGTAGTATCGATGCCGTTTCTCTGCAGTTACACCTCAACCAGAATAGTTATGTAGACATACATAACACATTATACACAGAGCAGAAAGCAATGTATTCAGCCTTTACTATGGACACTTATAATTTCCTTAAAAGCACAAGGTGCTAACTTGATAAATACATCTGAATTTTATGTACCTTATGACTTAGAGCTGTTAGCACCAGTTTTATGAGTGTGCTACTAAACTGATAGGTACTTTAAATAATACCACCCCTTGAACTGAGAGGAACCTTAGTGGATGGAAGAAAGAATAAGCTACATGCATTTCCAACGTAATTGCTATGTGATAAGTTCCGGAACTCAGCTTTATTTCGTGAACTCCGTGGTTCTGAGGAGTTGGCATGCCGTTGCTCTGCTGTTGCACATGAACGTGAATAGTTGAGTAGACATCCATAACACAAAATGGACAGAACAGTTAGTAATACATTCAGCTCAGTATAGTGTTGACTTCAAATTTGCCCAGAATTACTATGTGCTAAATTCAAATAAACCTTTGAATATACTTACCTTATGATTTAGAGTTGTCTACAACCAGTTTTGAGAGTGTGCTACTAACGATTCGGAAGGTACTTTAACTAATATCTCCATTTGCACTGAATGGAACTTTACTGTCTCAAAGCAATAGTAAGCAAATGACAGTTTCAATGTATATGCTATGTGGTAGCTTCCGGAATTCAGCTTTATATTGAGTATTCCATGGTTGTGAGTAGTATCGATGCCGTTTCTCTGCTGTTGCACATGAACGTGAATAGTTGAGTAGACATCCATAACACAAAATGGACAGAACAGTTAGTAATGCATTCAGCTCAGTAGAGTGTTGACTTCAAAATTGCCCAGAAGTACTATGTGCTAACTTCAAATAAACCTTTGAATATACTTACCTTATGATTTAGAGTTGTCTACAACCAGTTTTGAGAGTGTGCTACTAACGTTTCGGAAGGTACTTTAACTAATATCTCCATTTGCACTGAATGGAACTTTACTGTCTCAAAGCAATAGTAAGCCAATGACAGTTCCAATGTATATGCTATGTGGTAGCTTCCGGAATTCAGCTTTATATTGAGTATTCCATAGTTGTGAGTAGTATCGATGCCGTTTCTCTGCAGTTACACATCAACCAGAATAGTTATGTAGACATACATAACACATTATACACAGAACAGAAAGCAATGTATACAGCTTCTACGAGTATACTCTTCAAATTTGCTTAAAAGCACAAGGTGCTAACTTGATATATACATCTGAATTTTACGTACCTTATGACTTAGAGCTGTTTGCAACCAGTTTTATGAGTGTGCTACTAAACTGATAGGTACTTTAAATAATACCACCACTTGAACTGAGTGGAACTTTGGTGGATGGAAGAAAAAATAAGCTACATGCATTTCCAAGTAATTACTATGTGCTAGGTTCCTGAACTACACTTTATGTTGTGAGCACCGTGGTTCTGAGGAGTTGGCATGGCGCTTCTCTGCTGTTAAACCTCAACCAGAATAGTTATGTAGACATACATAACACATTATACACAGAACAGAAAGCAATGTATACAGCTTCTACGAGTATACTCTTCAAATTTGCTTAAAAGCACAAGGTGCTAACTTGATATATACATCTGAATTTTACGTACCTTATGACTTAGAGCTGTTTGCAACCAGTTTTATGAGTGTGCTACTAAACTGATAGGTACTTTAAATAATACCACCACTTGAACTGAGTGGAACTTTGGTGGATGGAAGAAAAAATAAGCTACATGCATTTCCAACGTAATTAATATGTGCTAGGTTCCTGAACTACGCTTTATGTTGTGAAGACCGTGGTTCTGAGGAGTTGGCATGGCGCTTCTCTGCTGTTACACCTCAACCAGAATCGTTATGTAGACATACATAACACATTATACACAGAAAAGAAAGCAATGTATTCAGCCTTTTCTATGGACACTTCAAATTTGCCTAAAAGCACAAGGTGCTAACTTGATATATACATCTGAATTTTACGTGCCTTATTACTTAGAGCTGTTTGCAACCAGTTTTATGAATGTGCTATTAAACTGATAGGTACTTTAAATAATACCACCCCTTCAACTGAGTGGAACTTTAGTGGATGGAAGAAAAGATAAGCTACATGCATTTCCAACGTAATTGCTATGTTCTAAGTTCCGGAACTCAGCTTTATTTTGTGAACTCCGTGGTTCTGAGGAGTTGGCATGCCGTTTCTCTGCTGTTGCAGATGAACGTGAATAGTTGAGTAGACATCCATAACACAAAATGGACAGAACAGTTAGTAATGCATTCAGCTCATTAGAGTGTGGACTTCAAATTTGCCCAGAAGTACTATGTGCTAACTTCAAATAAACCTTTGAATATACTTACCTTATGATTTAGAGTTGTCTACAACCAGTTTTGAGAGTGTGCTACTAACGATTCGGAAGGTACTTTAACTAATATCTCCATTTGCACTGAATGGAACTTTACTGTCTCAAAGCAATAGTAAGCCAATGACAGTTCCAATGTATATGCTATGTGGTAGCTTCCGGAATTCAGCTTTATATTGAGTATTCCATGGTTGTGAGTAGTATCGATGCCGTTTCTCTGCAGTTACACCTCAACCAGAATAGTTATGTAGACATACATAACACATTATACACTGAACAGAAAGCAATGTATTCAGCCTTTACTATGGATACTTCATATTTGCGTAAAAGCACAAGGTGCTAACTTGATATATACATCTGAATTTTACATACCTTATGACTTAGAGCTGTTTGCAACCAGTTTTATGAGTGTGCTATTAAACTGATAGGTACTTTAAATAATACCACCCCTTGAACTGAGAGGAACCTTAGTGGATGGAAGAAAGAATCAGCTACATGCATTTCCAACGTAATTGCTATGTTCTAAGTTCCGGAACTCAGCTTTATTATGAGAACTCTGTGGTTCTGAGGAGTTGGCATGCCGTTTCTCTGCTGTTGCACATGAACGTGAATAGTTGAGTAGACATCCATAACACAAAATGGACAGAACAGTTAGTAATACATTCAGTTCAGCAGAGTGTTGACTTCAAATTTGCCCAGAATTACTAGGTGCTAAATTCAAATAAACCTTTGAATATACTTACCTTATGATTTAGAGTTGTCTACAACCAGTTTTGAGAGTGTGCTACTAACGTTTCGGAAGGTACTTTAACTAATATCTCCATTTGCACTGAATGGAACTTTACTGTCTCAAAGCAATAGTAAGCCAATGACAGTTCCAATGTATATGCTATGTGGTAGCTTCCGGAATTCAGCTTTATGTTGAGTATTCCATAGTTGTGAGTAGTATCGATGCCGTTTCTCTGCAGTTACACATCAACCAGAATAGTTATGTAGACATACATAACACATTATACACAGAACAGAAAGCAATGTATACAGCTTCTACGAGTATACTCTTCAAATTTGCTTAAAAGCACAAGGTGCTAACTTGATATATACATCTGAATTTTACGTACCTTATGACTTAGAGCTGTTTGCAACCAGTTTTATGAGTGTGCTACTAAACTGATAGGTACTTTAAATAATACCACTACTTGAACTGAGTGGAACTTTGGTGGATGGAAGAAAAAATAAGCTACATGCATTTCCAACGTAATTACTATGTGCTAGGTTCCTGAACTACGCTTTATGTTGTGAAGACCGTGGTTCTGAGGAGTTGGCATGGCGCTTCTCTGCTGTTACACCTCAACCAGAATAGTTATGTAGACATACATAACACATTATACACAGAACAGAAAGCAATGTATTCAGCCTTTACTATGGACACTTCAAATTTGCCTAAAAGCACCAGGTGCTAACTTGATATATACATCTGAATTTTACGTACCTTATGACTTAGAGCTGTTTGCAACCAGTTTTATGAGTGTGCTATTAAACTGATAGGTACTTTAAATAATACCACCCCTTGAACTGAGTGGAACTTTAGTGGATGGAAGAAAAAATAAGCTACATGCATTGCCAACGTAATTGCTATGTTCTAAGTTCCGGAACTCAGCTTTATTTTGTGAACTCCGTGGTTCTGAGGAGTTGGCATGCCGTTTCTCTGCTGTTGCAGATGAACGTGAATAGTTGAGTAGACATCCATAACACAAAATGGACACAACAGTTAGTAATGCATTCAGCTCAGTAGAGTGTTGACTTCAAAATTGCCCAGAAGTACTATGTGCTAACTTCAAATAAACCTTTGAATATACTTACCTTATGATTTAGAGTTGTCTACAACCAGTTTTGAGAGTGTGCTACTAACGTTTCGGAAGGTACTTTAACTAATATCTCCATTTTCACTGAATGGAAAATTACTGTCTCAAAGCAATAGTAAGCCAATGACAGTTCCAATGTATATGCTATGTGGTAGCTTCCGGAATTCAGATTTATATTGAGTATTCCATGGTTGTGAGTAGTATCGATGCCGTTTCTCTGCAGTTACACCTCAACCAGAATAGTTATGTAGACATACATAACACATTATACACAGAACAGAAAGCAATGTATTCAGCCTTTACTATGGACACTTCAAATTTGCTTAAAAGCACAAGGTGCTAACTTGATATATACATCTGAATTTTACGTACCTTATGACTTAGAGCTGTTTGCAACCAGTTTTATGAGTGTGCTACTAAACTGATAGGTACTTTAAATAATACCACCACTTGAACTGAGTGGAACTTTAGTGGATGGAAAAAAAAGTAAGCTACATGCATTTCCAACGGAATTGCTATATGCTAGGTTCCTGAACTCAGCTTTATTTTGTGAACTCCGTGGTTCTGAGGAGTTGGCATGCCGTTTCTCTGCTGTTGCACATGAACCTGAATAGTTGAGTAGACATCCATAAAACAACAACGGAGAGAACAGTTAGTAATGCATTCAGCTCAGTAGAGTTTTCACTTCAATTTTGCCCAGAAGTACTATGCGCTAACCAAATAAACCTTTGAATATACTTACCTTATGATTTAGAGTTGTCTACAACCAGTTTTGAGAGTGTGCTACTAACGTTTCGGAAGGTACTTTAACTAATATCTCCATTTGCACTGAATGGAACTTTACTGTCTCAAAGCAATAGTAAGCCAATGACAGTTCCAATGTATATGCTATGTGGTAGCTTCCGGAATTCAGCTTTATATTGAGTATTCCATGGTTGTGAGTAGTATCGATGCCGTTTTTCTGCAGTTACACCTCAACCAGAATAGTTATGTAGACATACATAACACATTATACACAGAACAGAAAGCAATGTATTCAGCCTTTACTATGGACACTTCAAATTTGCTTAAAAGCACAAGGTGCTAACTTGATATATACATCTGAATTTTACGTACCTTATGACTTAGAGCTGTTTGCAACCAGTTTTATGAGTGTGCTACTAAACTGATAGGTACTTTAAATAATACCACTACTTGAACTGAGTGGAACTTTGGTGGATGGAAGAAAAAATAAGCTACATGCATTTCCAACGTAATTACTATGTGCTAGGTTCCTGAACTACGCTTTATGTTGTGAAGACCGTGGTTCTGAGGAGTTGGCATGGCGCTTCTCTGCTGTTACACCTCAACCAGAATAGTTATGTAGACATACATAACACATTATACACAGAACAGAAAGCAATGTATTCAGCCTTTACTATGGACACTTCAAATTTGCCTAAAAGCACCAGGTGCTAACTTGATATATACATCTGAATTTTACGTACCTTATGACTTAGAGCTGTTTGCAACCAGTTTTATGAGTGTGCTATTAAACTGATAGGTACTTTAAATAATACCACCCCTTGAACTGAGTGGAACTTTAGTGGATGGAAGAAAAAATAAGCTACATGCATTGCCAACGTAATTGCTATGTTCTAAGTTCCGGAACTCAGCTTTATTTTGTGAACTCCGTGGTTCTGAGGAGTTGGCATGCCGTTTCTCTGCTGTTGCAGATGAACGTGAATAGTTGAGTAGACATCCATAACACAAAATGGACAGAACAGTTAGTAATGCATTCAGCTCAGTAGAGTGTTGACTTCAAAATTGCCCAGAAGTACTATGTGCTAACTTCAAATAAACCTTTGAATATACTTACCTTATGATTTAGAGTTGTCTACAACCAGTTTTGAGAGTGTGCTACTAACGTTTCGGAAGGTACTTTAACTAATATCTCCATTTGCACTGAATGGAACTTTACTGTCTCAAAGCAATAGTAAGCCAATGACAGTTCCAATGTATATGCTATGTGGTAGCTTCCGGAATTCAGCTTTATATTGAGTATTCCATAGTTGTGAGTAGTATCGATGCCGTTTCTCTGCAGTTACACATCAACCAGAATAGTTATGTAGACATACATAACACATTATACACAGAACAGAAAGCAATGTATTCAGCCTTTACTATGGACACTTCAAATTTGCTTAAAAGCACAAGGTGCTAACTTGATATATACATCTGAATTTTACGTACCTTATGACTTAGAGCTGTTTGCAACCAGTTTTATGAGTGTGCTACTAAACTGATAGGTACTTTAAATAATACCACCACTTGAACTGAGTGGAACTTTAGTGGATGGAAAAAAAAATAAGCTACATGCATTTCCAACGGAATTGCTATATGCTAGGTTCCTGAACTCAGCTTTATTTTGTGAACTCCGTGGTTCTGAGGAGTTGGCATGCCGTTTCTCTGCTGTTGCACATGAACCTGAATAGTTGAGTAGACATCCATAAAACAACAACGGAGAGAACAGTTAGTAATGCATTCAGCTCAGTAGAGTTTTCACTTCAATTTTGCCCAGAAGTACTATGCGCTAACCAAATAAACCTTTGAATATACTTACCTTATGATTTAGAGTTGTCTACAACCAGTTTTGAGAGTGTGCTACTAACGTTTCGGAAGGTACTTTAACTAATATCTCCATTTTCACTGAATGGAAAATTACTGTCTCAAAGCAATAGTAAGCCAATGACAGTTCCAATGTATATGCTATGTGGTAGCTTCCGGAATTCAGATTTATATTGAGTATTCCATGGTTGTGAGTAGTATCGATGCCGTTTCTCTGCAGTTACACCTCAACCAGAATAGTTATGTAGACATACATAACACATTATACACAGAACAGAAAGCAATGTATTCAGCCTTTACTATGGACACTTCAAATTTGCTTAAAAGCACAAGGTGCTAACTTGATATATACATCTGAATTTTACGTACCTTATGACTTAGAGCTGTTTGCAACCAGTTTTATGAGTGTGCTACTAAACTGATAGGTACTTTAAATAATACCACCACTTGAACTGAGTGGAACTTTAGTGGATGGAAAAAAAAGTAAGCTACATGCATTTCCAACGGAATTGCTATATGCTAGGTTCCTGAACTCAGCTTTATTTTGTGAACTCCGTGGTTCTGAGGAGTTGGCATGCCGTTTCTCTGCTGTTGCACATGAACCTGAATAGTTGAGTAGACATCCATAAAACAACAACGGAGAGAACAGTTAGTAATGCATTCAGCTCAGTAGAGTTTTCACTTCAATTTTGCCCAGAAGTACTATGCGCTAACCAAATAAACCTTTGAATATACTTACCTTATGATTTAGAGTTGTCTACAACCAGTTTTGAGAGTGTGCTACTAACGTTTCGGAAAGTACTTTAACTAATATCTCCATTTGCACTGAATGGAACTTTACTGTCTCAAAGCAATAGTAAGCCAATGACAGTTCCAATGTATATGCTATGTGGTAGCTTCCGGAATTCAGCTTTATATTGAGTATTCCATGGTTGTGAGTAGTATCGATGCCGTTTTTCTGCAGTTACACCTCAACCAGAATAGTTATGTAGACATACATAACACATTATACACAGAACAGAAAGCAATGTATTCAGCCTTTACTATGGACACTTCAAATTTGCTTAAAAGCACAAGGTGCTAACTTGATATATACATCTGAATTTTACGTACCTTATGACTTAGAGCTGTTTGCAACCAGTTTTATGAGTGTGCTACTAAACTGATAGGTACTTTAAATAATACCACCACTTGAACTGAGTGGAACTTTAGTGGATGGAAAAAAAAATAAGCTACATGCATTTCCAACGGAATTGCTATATGCTAGGTTCCTGAACTCAGCTTTATTTTGTGAACTCCGTGGTTCTGAGGAGTTGGCATGCCGTTTCTCTGCTGTTGCACATGAACCTGAATAGTTGAGTAGACATCCATAAAACAACAACGGAGAGAACAGTTAGTAATGCATTCAGCTCAGTAGAGTTTTCACTTCAATTTTGCCCAGAAGTACTATGCGCTAACCAAATAAACCTTTGAATATACTTACCTTATGATTTAGAGTTGTCTACAACCAGTTTTGAGAGTGTGCTACTAACGTTTCGGAAGGTACTTTAACTAATATCTCCATTTGCACTGAATGGAACTTTACTGTCTCAAAGCAATAGTAAGCCAATGACAGTTCCAATGTATATGCTATGTGGTAGCTTCCGGAATTCAGCTTTATATTGAGTATTCCATGGTTGTGAGTAGTATCGATGCCGTTTTTCTGCAGTTACACCTCAACCAGAATAGTTATGTAGACATACATAACACATTATACACAGAACAGAAAGCAATGTATTCAGCCTTTACTATGGACACTTCAAATTTGCTTAAAAGCACAAGGTGCTAACTTGATATATACATCTGAATTTTACGTACCTTATGACTTAGAGATGTTTGCAACCAGTTTTATGAGTGTGCTACTAAACTGATAGGTACTTTAAATAATACCACCACTTGAACTGAGTGGAACTTTAGTGGATGGAAGAAAAAATAAGCTACATGCATTTCCAACGTAATTGCTATATGCTAGGTTCCTGAACTCAGCTTTATTTCGTGAACTCAATGGTTCTGAGGAGTTGGCATGCCGTTTCTCTGATGTTGCACATGAACCTGAATAATTGAGTAGACATCCATAAAACAAGAACGGACAGAACAGTTAGTAATGCATTCAGCTCAGTAGAGTGTTCACTTCAATTTTGCCAAGAAGTACTATGCGTTAACTTCAAATAAACCTTTGAATATACTTACCTTAAGATTTAGAGTTGTTTACAACCAGTTTTGAGAGTGTGCTACTAACGTTTCGGAAGGTACTTTAACTAATATCTCCATTTTCACTGAATGGAAAATTACTGTCTCAAAGCAATAGTAAGCCAATGACAGTTCCAATGTATATGCTATGTGGTAGCTTCCGGAATTCAGATTTATATTGAGTATTCCATGGTTGTGAGTAGTATCGATGCCGTTTCTCTGCAGTTACACCTCAACCAGAATAGTTATGTAGACATACATAACACATTATACACAGAACAGAAAGCAATGTATTCAGCCTTTACTATGGACACTTCAAATTTGCTTAAAAGCACAAGGTGCTAACTTGATATATACATCTGAATTTTACGTACCTTATGACTTAGAGCTGTTTGCAACCAGTTTTATGAGTGTGCTACTAAACTGATAGGTACTTTAAATAATACCACCACTTGAACTGAGTGGAACTTTAGTGGATGGAAAAAAAAATAAGCTACATGCATTTCCAACGGAATTGCTATATGCTAGGTTCCTGAACTCAGCTTTATTTTGTGAACTCCGTGGTTCTGAGGAGTTGGCATGCCGTTTCTCTGCTGTTGCACATGAACCTGAATAGTTGAGTAGACATCCATAAAACAACAACGGAGAGAACAGTTAGTAATGCATTCAGCTCAGTAGAGTTTTCACTTCAATTTTGCCCAGAAGTACTATGCGCTAACCAAATAAACCTTTGAATATACTTACCTTATGATTTAGAGTTGTCTACAACCAGTTTTGAGAGTGTGCTACTAACGTTTCGGAAGGTACTTTAACTAATATCTCCATTTTCACTGAATGGAAAATTACTGTCTCAAAGCAATAGTAAGCCAATGACAGTTCCAATGTATATGCTATGTGGTAGCTTCCGGAATTCAGATTTATATTGAGTATTCCATGGTTGTGAGTAGTATCGATGCCGTTTCTCTGCAGTTACACCTCAACCAGAATAGTTATGTAGACATACATAACACATTATACACAGAACAGAAAGCAATGTATTCAGCCTTTACTATGGACACTTCAAATTTGCTTAAAAGCACAAGGTGCTAACTTGATATATACATCTGAATTTTACGTACCTTATGACTTAGAGCTGTTTGCAACCAGTTTTATGAGTGTGCTACTAAACTGATAGGTACTTTAAATAATACCACCACTTGAACTGAGTGGAACTTTAGTGGATGGAAAAAAAAATAAGCTACATGCATTTCCAACGGAATTGCTATATGCTAGGTTCCTGAACTCAGCTTTATTTTGTGAACTCCGTGGTTCTGAGGAGTTGGCATGCCGTTTCTCTGCTGTTGCACATGAACCTGAATAGTTGAGTAGACATCCATAAAACAACAACGGAGAGAACAGTTAGTAATGCATTCAGCTCAGTAGAGTTTTCACTTCAATTTTGCCCAGAAGTACTATGCGCTAACCAAATAATCCTTTGAATATACTTACCTTATGATTTAGAGTTGTCTACAACCAGTTTTGAGAGTGTGCTACTAACGTTTCGGAAGGTACTTTAACTAATATCTCCATTTTCACTGAATGGAAAATTACTGTCTCAAAGCAATAGTAAGCCAATGACAGTTCCAATGTATATGCTATGTGGTAGCTTCCGGAATTCAGCTTTATATTGAGTATTCCATGGTTGTGAGTAGTATCGATGCCGTTTTTCTGCAGTTACACCTCAACCAGAATAGTTATGTAGACATACATAACACATTATACACAGAACAGAAAGCAATGTATTCAGCCTTTACTATGGACACTTCAAATTTGCTTAAAAGCACAAGGTGCTAACTTGATATATACATCTGAATTTTACGTACCTTATGACTTAGAGATGTTTGCAACCAGTTTTATGAGTGTGCTACTAAACTGATAGGTACTTTAAATAATACCACCACTTGAACTGAGTGGAACTTTAGTGGATGGAAGAAAAAATAAGCTACATGCATTTCCAACGTAATTGCTATATGCTAGGTTCCTGAACTCAGCTTTATTTCGTGAACTCAATGGTTCTGAGGAGTTGGCATGCCGTTTCTCTGCTGTTGCACATGAACCTGAATAATTGAGTAGACATCCATAAAACAAGAACGGACAGAACAGTTAGTAATGCATTCAGCTCAGTAGAGTGTTCACTTAAATTTTGCCAAGAAGTACTATGCGTTAACTTCAAATAAACCTTTGAATATACTTACCTTAAGATTTAGAGTTGTTTACAACCAGTTTTGAGAGTGTGCTACTAACGTTTCGGAAGGTACTTTAACTAATATCTCCATTTTCACTGAATGGAAAATTACTGTCTCAAAGCAATAGTAAGCCAATGACAGTTCCAATGTATATGCTATGTGGTAGCTTCCGGAATTCAGATTTATATTGAGTATTCCATGGTTGTGAGTAGTATCGATGCCGTTTCTCTGCAGTTACACCTCAACCAGAATAGTTATGTAGACATACATAACACATTATACACAGAACAGAAAGCAATGTATTCAGCCTTTACTATGGACACTTCAAATTTGCTTAAAAGCACAAGGTGCTAACTTGATATATACATCTGAATTTTACGTACCTTATGACTTAGAGCTGTTTGCAACCAGTTTTATGAGTGTGCTACTAAACTGATAGGTACTTTAAATAATACCACCACTTGAACTGAGTGGAACTTTAGTGGATGGAAAAAAAAATAAGCTACATGCATTTCCAACGGAATTGCTATATGCTAGGTTCCTGAACTCAGCTTTATTTTGTGAACTCCGTGGTTCTGAGGAGTTGGCATGCCGTTTCTCTGCTGTTGCACATGAACCTGAATAGTTGAGTAGACATCCATAAAACAACAACGGAGAGAACAGTTAGTAATGCATTCAGCTCAGTAGAATTTTCACTTCAATTTTGCCCAGAAGTACTATGCGCTAACCAAATAAACCTTTGAATATACTTACCTTATGATTTAGAGTTGTCTACAACCAGTTTTGAGAGTGTGCTACTAACGTTTCGGAAGGTACTTTAACTAATATCTCCATTTGCACTGAATGGAACTTTACTGTCTGAAAGCAATAGTAAGCCAATGACAGTTCCAATGTATATGCTATGTGGTAGCTTCCGGAATTCAGATTTATATTGAGTATTCCATGGTTGTGAGTAGTATCGATGCCGTTTCTCTGCAGTTACACCTCAACCAGAATAGTTATGTAGACATACATAACACATTATACACAGAACAGAAAGCAATGTATTCAGCCTTTACTATGGACACTTCAAATTTGCTTAAAAGCACAAGGTGCTAACTTGATATATACATCTGAATTTTACGTACCTTATGACTTAGAGCTGTTTGTAACCAGTTTTATGAGTGTGCTACTAAACTGATAGGTACTTTAAATAATACCACCACTTGAACTGAGTGGAACTGTAGTGGATGGAAGAAAAAATAAGCTACATGCATTTCCAACGTAATTGCTATAAGCTAGGTTCCTGAACTCAGCTTTATTTTGTGAACTGCGTGGTTCTGAGGAGTTGGCATGCCGTTTCTCTGCTGTTGCACATGAACCTGAATAGTTGAGCAGACATCCATAAAACAAAAACGGAGAGAACAGTTAGTAATGCATTCAGCTCAGTAGAGTGTTGACTTCAAATTTGCCCAGAAGTACTATGTGCTAACTTCAAATAAACCTTTGAATATACTTACCTTATGATTTAGAGTTGTCTACAACCAGTTTTGAGAGTGTGCTACTAACATTTCGGA
This sequence comes from Hemitrygon akajei, assembly GCF_048418815.1. NCBI lineage: Eukaryota > Metazoa > Chordata > Chondrichthyes > Myliobatiformes > Dasyatidae > Hemitrygon > Hemitrygon akajei. The sequence goes on along the minus strand of NC_133147.1, from coordinate 44,886,122 downwards.
AGGTACTTTAACTAATATCTCCATTTGCACTGAATGGAACTTTACTGTCTCAAAGCAATAGCAAGCCAATGACAGTTCCAATGTATATGCTATGTGGTAGCTTCCGGAATTCAGCTTTATATTGAGTATTCCATGGTTGTGAGTAGTATCGATGCCGTTTCTCTGCAGTTACACCTCAACCAGAATAGTTATGTAGACATACATAATACATTATACACAGAACAGAAAGCAATGTATTCAGCCTTTACTATGGACACTTCAAATTTGCTTAAAAGCACAAGGTGCTAACTTGATATATACATCTGAATTTTACGTACCTTATGACTTAGAGATGTTTGCAACCAGTTTTATGAGTGTGCTACTAAACTGATAGGTACTTTAAATAATACCACCACTTGAACTGAGTGGAACTTTAGTGGATGGAAGAAAAAATAAGCTACATGCATTTCCAACGTAATTGCTATATGCTAGGTTCCTGAACTCAGCTTTATTTTGTGAACTCAATGGTTCTGAGGAGTTGGCATGCCGTTTCTCTGCTGTTGCACATGAACCTGAATAATTGAGTAGACATCCATAAAACAAGAACGGACAGAACAGTTAGTAATGCATTCAGCTCAGTAGAGTTTTCACTTCAATTTTGCCCAGAAGTACTATGCGCTAACCAAATAAACCTTTGAATATACTTACCTTATGATTTAGAGTTGTCTACAACCAGTTTTGAGAGTGTGCTACTAACGTTTCGGAAGGTACTTTAACTAATATCTCCATTTTCACTGAATGGAAAATTACTGTCTCAAAGCAATAGTAAGCCAATGACAGTTCCAATGTATATGCTATGTGGTAGCTTCCGGAATTCAGATTTATATTGAGTATTCCATGGTTGTGAGTAGTATCGATGCCGTTTCTCTGCAGTTACACCTCAACCAGAATAGTTATGTAGACATACATAACACATTATACACAGAACAGAAAGCAATGTATTCAGCCTTTACTATGGACACTTCAAATTTGCTTAAAAGCACAAGGTGCTAACTTGATATATACATCTGAATTTTACGTACCTTATGACTTAGAGATGTTTGCAACCAGTTTTATGAGTGTGCTACTAAACTGATAGGTACTTTAAATAATACCACCACTTGAACTGAGTGGAACTTTAGTGGATGGAAGAAAAAATAAGCTACATGCATTTCCAACGTAATTGCTATATGCTAGGTTCCTGAACTCAGCTTTATTTCGTGAACTCAATGGTTCTGAGGAGTTGGCATGCCGTTTCTCTGCTGTTGCACATGAACCTGAATAATTGAGTAGACATCCATAAAACAAGAACGGACAGAACAGTTAGTAATGCATTCAGCTCAGTAGAGTGTTCACTTCAATTTTGCCAAGAAGTACTATGCGTTAACTTCAAATAAACCTTTGAATATACTTACCTTAAGATTTAGAGTTGTTTACAACCAGTTTTGAGAGTGTGCTACTAACGTTTCGGAAGGTACTTTAACTAATATCTCCATTTTCACTGAATGGAAAATTACTGTCTCAAAGCAATAGTAAGCCAATGACAGTTCCAATGTATATGCTATGTGGTAGCTTCCGGAATTCAGATTTATATTGAGTATTCCATGGTTGTGAGTAGTATCGATGCCGTTTCTCTGCAGTTACACCTCAACCAGAATAGTTATGTAGACATACATAACACATTATACACAGAACAGAAAGCAATGTATTCAGCCTTTACTATGGACACTTCAAATTTGCTTAAAAGCACAAGGTGCTAACTTGATATATACATCTGAATTTTACGTACCTTATGACTTAGAGCTGTTTGCAACCAGTTTTATGAGTGTGCTACTAAACTGATAGGTACTTTAAATAATACCACCACTTGAACTGAGTGGAACTTTAGTGGATGGAAAAAAAAATAAGCTACATGCATTTCCAACGGAATTGCTATATGCTAGGTTCCTGAACTCAGCTTTATTTTGTGAACTCCGTGGTTCTGAGGAGTTGGCATGCCGTTTCTCTGCTGTTGCACATGAACCTGAATAGTTGAGTAGACATCCATAAAACAACAACGGAGAGACAAGTTAGTAATGCATTCAGCTCAGTAGAGTTTTCACTTCAATTTTGCCCAGAAGTACTATGCGCTAACCAAATAAACCTTTGAATATACTTACCTTATGATTTAGAGTTGTCTACAACCAGTTTTGAGAGTGTGCTACTAACGTTTCGGAAGGTACTTTAACTAATATCTCCATTTGCACTGAATGGAACTTTACTGTCTCAAAGCAATAGTAAGCCAATGACAGTTCCAATGTATATGCTATGTGGTAGCTTCCGGAATTCAGCTTTATATTGAGTATTCCATGGTTGTGAGTAGTATCGATGCCGTTTTTCTGCAGTTACACCTCAACCAGAATAGTTATGTAGACATACATAACACATTATACACAGAACAGAAAGCAATGTATTCAGCCTTTACTATGGACACTTCAAATTTGCTTAAAAGCACAAGGTGCTAACTTGATATATACATTTGAATTTTACGTACCTTATGACTTAAAGCTGTTTGCAACCAGTTTTATGAGTGTGCTACTAAACTGATAGGTACTTTAAATAATACCACCACTTGAACTGAGTGGAACTTTAGTGGATGGAAGAAAAAATAAGCTACATGCATTTCCAACGTAATTGCTATATGCTAGGTTCCTGAACTCAGCTTTATTTTGTGAACTCAATGGTTCTGAGGAGTTGGCATGCCGTTTCTCTGCTGTTGCACATGAACCTGAATAGTTGAGCAGACATCCATAAAACAAAAACGGAGAGAACAGTTAGTAATGCATTCAGCTCAGTAGAGTGTTGACTTCAAATTTGCCCAGAAGTACTATGTGCTAACTTCAAATAAACCTTTGAATATACTTACCTTAAGATTTAGAGTTGTTTACAACCAGTTTTGAGAGTGTGCTACTAACGTTTCGGAAGGTACTTTAACTAATATCTCCATTTTCACTGAATGGAAAATTACTGTCTCAAAGCAATAGTAAGCCAATGACAGTTCCAATGTATATGCTATGTGGTAGCTTCCGGAATTCAGATTTATATTGAGTATTCCATGGTTGTGAGTAGTATCGATGCCGTTTCTCTGCAGTTACACCTCAACCAGAATTGTTATGTAGACATACATAACACATTATACACAGAACAGAAAGCAATGTATACAGCTTCTACGAGTATACTCTTCAAATTTGCTTAAAAGCACAAGGTGCTAACTTGATATATACATCTGAATTTTACGTACCTTATAACTTAGAGCTGTTTGCAACCAGTTTTATGAGTGTGCTACTAAACTGATAGGTACTTTAAATAATACCACCACTTGAACTGAGTGGAACTTTAGTGGATGGAAGAAAAAATAAGCTACATGCGTTTCCAACGGAAATGCTATATGCTAGGTTCCTGAACAGCTTTATTTTGTGAACTCAATGGTTCTGAGGAGTTGGCATGCCGTTTCTCTGCTGTTGCACATGAACCTGAATAGTTGAGCAGACATCCATAAAACAAAAACGGAGAGAACAGTTAGTAATGCATTCAGCTCAGTAGAGTGTGGACTTCAAATTTGCCCAGAAGTACTATGTGCTAACTTCAAATAAACCTTTGAATATACTTACCTTATGATTTAGAGTTGTCTACAACCAGTTTTGAGAGTGTGCTACTAACATTTCGGAAGGTACTTTAACTAATATCTCCATTTGCACTGAATGGAACTTTACTGTCTCAAAGCAATAGCAAGCCAATGACAGTTCCAATGTATATGCTATGTGGTAGCTTCCGGAATTCAGCTTTATATTGAGTATTCCATGGTTGTGAGTAGTATCGATGCCGTTTCTCTGCAGTTACACCTCAACCAGAATAGTTATGTAGACATACATAACACATTATACACAGAACAGAAAGCAATGTATTCAGCCTTTACTATGGACACTTCAAATTTGCTTAAAAGCACAAGGTGCTAACTTGATATATACATCTGAATTTTACGTACCTTATGACTTAGAGCTGTTTGCAACCAGTTTTATGAGTGTGCTACTAAACTGATAGGTACTTTAAATAATACCACCACTTGAACTGAGTGGAACTGTAGTGGATGGAAGAAAAAATAAGCTACATGCATTTCCAACGGAATTGCTATAAGCTAGGTTCCTGAACTCAGCTTTATTTTGTGAACTCCGTGGTTCTGAGGAGTTGGCATGCCGTTTCTCTGCTGTTGCACATGAACCTGAATAGTTGAGCAGACATCCATAAAACAAAAACGGAGAGAACAGTTAGTAATGCATTCAGCTCAGTAGAGTTTTCACTTCAATTTTGCCCAGAAGTACTATGCGCTAACCAAATAAACCTTTGAATATACTTACCTTAAGCTTTAGAGTTGTTTACAACCAGTTTTGAGAGTGTGCTACTAACGTTTCGGAAGGTACTTTAACTAATATCTCCATTTTCACTGAATGGAAAATTACTGTCTCAAAGCAATAGTAAGCCAATGACAGTTCCAATGTATATGCTATGTGGTAGCTTCCGGAATTCAGATTTATATTGAGTATTCCATGGTTGTGAGTAGTATCGATGCCGTTTCTCTGCAGTTACACCTCAACCAGAATAGTTATGTAGACATACATAACACATTATACACAGAACAGAAAGCAATGTATTCAGCCTTTACTATGGACACTTCAAATTTGCTTAAAAGCACAAGGTGCTAACTTGATATATACATTTGAATTTTACGTACCTTATGACTTAAAGCTGTTTGCAACCAGTTTTATGAGTGTGCTACTAAACTGATAGGTACTTTAAATAATACCACCACTTGAACTGAGTGGAACTTTAGTGGATGGAAGAAAAAATAAGCTACATGCATTTCCAACGTAATTGCTATATGCTAGGTTCCTGAACTCAGCTTTATTTTGTGAACTCAATGGTTCTGAGGAGTTGGCATGCCGTTTCTCTGCTGTTGCACATGAACCTGAATAGTTGAGCAGACATCCATAAAACAAAAACGGAGAGAACAGTTAGTAATGCATTCAGCTCAGTAGAGTGTTGACTTCAAATTTGCCCAGAAGTACTATGTGCTAACTTCAAATAAACCTTTGAATATACTTACCTTAAGATTTAGAGTTGTTTACAACCAGTTTTGAGAGTGTGCTACTAACGTTTCGGAAGGTACTTTAACTAATATCTCCATTTTCACTGAATGGAAAATTACTGTCTCAAAGCAATAGTAAGCCAATGACAGTTCCAATGTATATGCTATGTGGTAGCTTCCGGAATTCAGATTTATATTGAGTATTCCATGGTTGTGAGTAGTATCGATGCCGTTTCTCTGCAGTTACACCTCAACCAGAATTGTTATGTAGACATACATAACACATTATACACAGAACAGAAAGCAATGTATACAGCTTCTACGAGTATACTCTTCAAATTTGCTTAAAAGCACAAGGTGCTAACTTGATATATACATCTGAATTTTACGTACCTTATAACTTAGAGCTGTTTGCAACCAGTTTTATGAGTGTGCTACTAAACTGATAGGTACTTTAAATAATACCACCACTTGAACTGAGTGGAACTTTAGTGGATGGAAGAAAAAATAAGCTACATGCGTTTCCAACGGAAATGCTATATGCTAGGTTCCTGAACAGCTTTATTTTGTGAACTCAATGGTTCTGAGGAGTTGGCATGCCGTTTCTCTGCTGTTGCACATGAACCTGAATAGTTGAGCAGACATCCATAAAACAAAAACGGAGAGAACAGTTAGTAATGCATTCAGCTCAGTAGAGTGTGGACTTCAAATTTGCCCAGAAGTACTATGTGCTAACTTCAAATAAACCTTTGAATATACTTACCTTATGATTTAGAGTTGTCTACAACCAGTTTTGAGAGTGTGCTACTAACATTTCGGAAGGTACTTTAACTAATATCTCCATTTGCACTGAATGGAACTTTACTGTCTCAAAGCAATAGCAAGCCAATGACAGTTCCAATGTATATGCTATGTGGTAGCTTCCGGAATTCAGCTTTATATTGAGTATTCCATGGTTGTGAGTAGTATCGATGCCGTTTCTCTGCAGTTACACCTCAACCAGAATAGTTATGTAGACATACATAACACATTATACACAGAACAGAAAGCAATGTATTCAGCCTTTACTATGGACACTTCAAATTTGCTTAAAAGCACAAGGTGCTAACTTGATATATACATCTGAATTTTACGTACCTTATGACTTAGAGCTGTTTGTAACCAGTTTTATGAGTGTGCTACTAAACTGATAGGTACTTTAAATAATACCACCACTTGAACTGAGTGGAACTGTAGTGGATGGAAGAAAAAATAAGCTACATGCATTTCCAACGGAATTGCTATAAGCTAGGTTCCTGAACTCAGCTTTATTTTGTGAACTCCGTGGTTCTGAGGAGTTGGCATGCCGTTTCTCTGCTGTTGCACATGAACCTGAATAGTTGAGCAGACATCCATAAAACAAAAACGGAGAGAACAGTTAGTAATGCATTCAGCTCAGTAGAGTTTTCACTTCAATTTTGCCCAGAAGTACTATGCGCTAACCAAATAAACCTTTGAATATACTTACCTTAAGCTTTAGAGTTGTTTACAACCAGTTTTGAGAGTGTGCTACTAACGTTTCGGAAGGTACTTTAACTAATATCTCCATTTTCACTGAATGGAAAATTACTGTCTCAAAGCAATAGTAAGCCAATGACAGTTCCAATGTATATGCTATGTGGTAGCTTCCGGAATTCAGATTTATATTGAGTATTCCATGGTTGTGAGTAGTATCGATGCCGTTTCTCTGCAGTTACACCTCAACCAGAATAGTTATGTAGACATACATAACACATTATACACAGAACAGAAAGCAATGTATTCAGCCTTTACTATGGACACTTCAAATTTGCTTAAAAGCACAAGGTGCTAACTTGATATATACATCTGAACTTTACGTACCTTATGACTTAGAGCTGTTTGTAACCAGTTTTATGAGTGTGCTACTAAACTGATAGGTACTTTAAATAATACCACCACTTGAACTGAGTGGAACTGTAGTGGATGGAAGAAAAAATAAGCTACATGCATTTCCAACGGAATTGCTATAAGCTAGGTTCCTGAACTCAGCTTTATTTTGTGAACTCCGTGGTTCTGAGGAGTTGGCATGCCGTTTCTCTGCTGTTGCACATGAACCTGAATAGTTGAGCAGACATCCATAAAACAAAAACGGAGAGAACAGTTAGTAATGCATTCAGCTCAGTAGAGTGTTGACTTCAAATTTGCCCAGAAGTACTATGTGCTAACTTCAAATAAACCTTTGAATATACTTACCTTATGATTTAGAGTTGTCTACAACCAGTTTTGAGAGTGTGCTACTAACATTTCGGAAGGTACTTTAACTAATATCTCCATTTGCACTGAATGGAACTTTACTGTCTCAAAGCAATAGCAAGCCAATGACAGTTCCAATGTATATGCTATGTGGTAGCTTCCGGAATTCAGCTTTATATTGAGTATTCCATGGTTGTGAGTAGTATCGATGCCGTTTCTCTGCAGTTACACCTCAGCCAGAATAGTTATGTAGACATACATAACACATTATACACAGAACAGAAAGCAATGTATTCAGCCTTTACTATGGACACTTCAAATTTGCTTAAAAGCACAAGGTGCTAACTTGATATATACATCTGAATTTTACGTACCTTATGACTTAGAGCTGTTTGCAACCAGTTTTATGAGTGTGCTACTAAACTGATAGGTACTTTAAATAATACCACCACTTGAACTGAGTGGAACTTTAGTGGATGGAAGAAAAAATAAGCTACATGCATTTCCAACGGAATTGCTATATGCTAGGTTCCTGAACTCAGCTTTATTTTGTGAACTCCGTGGTTCTGAGGAGTTGGCATGCCGTTTCTCTGCTGTTGCACATGAACCTGAATAGTTGAGTAGACATCCATAAAACAACAACGGAGAGAACAGTTAGTAATGCATTCAGCTCAGTAGAGTTTTCACTTCAATTTTGCCCAGAAGTACTATGCGCTAACCAAATAAACCTTTGAATATACTTACCTTATGATTTAGAATTGTCTACAACCAGTTTTGAGAGTGTGCTACTAACGTTTCGGAAGGTACTTTAACTAATATCTCCATTTGCACTGAATGGAACTTTACTGTCTCAAAGCAATAGTAAGCCAATGACAGTTCCAATGTATATGCTATGTGGTAGATTCCGGAATTCAGCTTTATATTGAGTATTCCATGGTTGTGAGTAGTATCGATGCCGTTTTTCTGCAGTTACACCTCAACCAGAATAGTTATGTAGACATACATAACACATTATACACAGAACAGAAAGCAATGTATTCAGCCTTTACTATGGACACTTCAAATTTGCTTAAAAGCACAAGGTGCTAACTTGATATATACATCTGAATTTTACGTACCTTATGACTTAAAGCTGTTTGCAACCAGTTTTATGAGTGTGCTACTAAACTGATAGGTACTTTAAATAATACCACCACTTGAACTGAGTGGAACTTTAGTGGATGGAAGAAAAAATAAGCTACATGCATTTCCAACGTAATTGCTATATGCTAGGTTCCTGAACTCAGCTTTATTTTGTGAACTCAATGGTTCTGAGGAGTTGGCATGCCGTTTCTCTGCTGTTGCACATGAACCTGAATAGTTGAGCAGACATCCATAAAACAAAAACGGAGAGAACAGTTAGTAATGCATTCAGCTCAGTAGAGTGTTGACTTCAAATTTGCCCAGAAGTACTATGTGCTAACTTCAAATAAACCTTTGAATATACTTACCTTAAGATTTAGAGTTGTTTACAACCAGTTTTGAGAGTGTGCTACTAACGTTTCGGAAGGTACTTTAACTAATATCTCCATTTTCACTGAATGGAAAATTACTGTCTCAAAGCAATAGTAAGCCAATGACAGTTCCAATGTATATGCTATGTGGTAGCTTCCGGAATTCAGATTTATATTGAGTATTCCATGGTTGTGAGTAGTATCGATGCCGTTTCTCTGCAGTTACACCTCAACCAGAATAGTTATGTAGACATACATAACACATTATACACAGAACAGAAAGCAATGTATACAGCTTCTACGAGTATACTCTTCAAATTTGCTTAAAAGCACAAGGTGCTAACTTGATATATACATCTGAATTTTACGTACCTTATAACTTAGAGCTGTTTGCAACCAGTTTTATGAGTGTGCTACTAAACTGATAGGTACTTTAAATAATACCACCACTTGAACTGAGTGGAACTTTAGTGGATGGAAGAAAAAATAAGCTACATGCGTTTCCAACGGAAATGCTATATGCTAGGTTCCTGAACAGCTTTATTTTGTGAACTCAATGGTTCTGAGGAGTTGGCATGCCGTTTCTCTGCTGTTGCACATGAACCTGAATAGTTTAGCAGACATCCATAAAACAAAAACGGAGAGAACAGTTAGTAATGCATTCAGCTCAGTAGAGTTTTCACTTCAATTTTGCCCAGAAGTACTATGCGCTAACCAAATAAACCTTTGAATATACTTACCTTAAGATTTAGAGTTGTTTACAACCAGTTTTGAGAGTGTGTTACTAACTTTTCGGAAGGTACTTTAACTAATATCTCCATTTTCACTGAATGGAAAATTACTGTCTCAAAGCAATAGTAAGCCAATGACAGTTCCAATGTATATGCTATGTGGTAGCTTCCGGAATTCAGATTTATATTGAGTATTCCATGGTTGTGAGTAGTATCGATGCCGTTTCTCTGCAGTTACACCTCAACCAGAATAGTTATGTAGACATACATAACACATTATACACAGAACAGAAAGCAATGTATTCAGCCTTTACTATGGACACTTCAAATTTGCTTAAAAGCACAAGGTGCTAACTTGATATATACATCTGAATTTTACGTACCTTATGACTTAGAGCTGTTTGTAACCAGTTTTATGAGTGTGCTACTAAACTGATAGGTACTTTAAATAATACCACCACTTGAACTGAGTGGAACTGTAGTGGATGGAAGAAAAAATAAGCTACATGCATTTCCAACGGAATTGCTATAAGCTAGGTTCCTGAACTCAGCTTTATTTTGTGAACTCCGTGGTTCTGAGGAGTTGGCATGCCGTTTCTCTGCTGTTGCACATGAACCTGAATAGTTGAGCAGACATCCATAAAACAAAAACGGAGAGAACAGTTAGTAATGCATTCAGCTCAGTAGAGTGTTGACTTCAAATTTGCCCAGAAGTACTATGTGCTAACTTCAAATAAACCTTTGAATATACTTACCTTATGATTTAGAGTTGTCTACAACCAGTTTTGAGAGTGTGCTACTAACGTTTCGGAAGGTACTTTAACTAATATCTCCATTTGCACTGAATGGAACTTTACTGTCTCAAAGCAATAGCAAGCCAATGACAGTTCCAATGTATATGCTATGTGGTAGCTTCCGGAATTCAGCTTTATATTGAGTATTCCATGGTTGTGAGTAGTATCGATGCCGTTTCTCTGCAGTTACACCTCAACCAGAATAGTTATGTAGACATACATAATACATTATACACAGAACAGAAAGCAATGTATTCAGCCTTTACTATGGACACTTCAAATTTGCTTAAAAGCACAAGGTGCTAACTTGATATATACATCTGAATTTAACGTACCTTATGACTTAGAGATGTTTGCAACCAGTTTTATGAGTGCGCTACTAAACTGATAGGTACATTAAATAATACCACCACTTGAACTGAGTGGAACTTTAGTGGATGGAAGAAAAAATAAGCTACATGCATTTCCAACGTAATTGCTATATGCTAGGTTCCTGAACTCAGCTTTATTTTGTGAACTCAATGGTTCTGAGGAGTTGGCATGCCGTTTCTCTGCTGTTGCACATGAACATGAATAATTGAGTAGACATCCATAAAACAAGAACGGACAGAACAGTTAGTAATGCATTCAGCTCAGTAGAGTGTTCACTTCAATTTTGCCAAGAAGTACTATGAGTTAACTTCAAATAAACCTTTGAATATACTTACCTTAAGATTTAGAGTTGTTTACAACCAGTTTTGAGAGTGTGCTACTAACGTTTCGGAAGGTACTTTAACTAATATCTCCATTTTCACTGAATGGAAAATTACTGTCTCAAAGCAATAGTAAGCCAATGACAGTTCCAATGTATATGCTATGTGGTAGCTTCCGGAATTCAGATTTATATTGAGTATTCCATGGTTGTGAGTAGTATCGATGCCGTTTCTCTGCAGTTACACCTCAACCAGAATAGTTATGTAGACATACATAACACATTATACACAGAACAGAAAGCAATGTATACAGCTTCTACGAGTATACTCTTCAAATTTGCTTAAAAGCACAAGGTGCTAACTTGATATATACATCTGAATTTTACGTACCTTATAACTTAGAGCTGTTTGCAACCAGTTTTATGAGTGTGCTACTAAACTGATAGGTACTTTAAATAATACCACCACTTGAACTGAGTGGAACTTTAGTGGATGGAAGAAAAAATAAGCTACATGCGTTTCCAACGGAAATGCTATATGCTAGGTTCCTGAACAGCTTTATTTTGTGAACTCAATGGTTCTGAGGAGTTGGCATGCCGTTTCTCTGCTGTTGCACATGAACCTGAATAGTTTAGCAGACATCCATAAAACAAAAACGGAGAGAACAGTTAGTAATGCATTCAGCTCAGTAGAGTTTTCACTTCAATTTTGCCCAGAAGTACTATGCGCTAACCAAATAAACCTTTGAATATACTTACCTTAAGATTTAGAGTTGTTTACAACCAGTTTTGAGAGTGTGTTACTAACTTTTCGGAAGGTACTTTAACTAATATCTCCATTTTCACTGAATGGAAAATTACTGTCTCAAAGCAATAGTAAGCCAATGACAGTTCCAATGTATATGCTATGTGGTAGCTTCCGGAATTCAGATTTATATTGAGTATTCCATGGTTGTGAGTAGTATCGATGCCGTTTCTCTGCAGTTACACCTCAACCAGAATAGTTATGTAGACATACATAACACATTATACACAGAACAGAAAGCAATGTATTCAGCCTTTACTATGGACACTTCAAATTTGCTTAAAAGCACAAGGTGCTAACTTGATATATACATCTGAATTTTACGTACCTTATGACTTAGAGCTGTTTGTAACCAGTTTTATGAGTGTGCTACTAAACTGATAGGTACTTTAAATAATACCACCACTTGAACTGAGTGGAACTGTAGTGGATGGAAGAAAAAATAAGCTACATGCATTTCCAACGGAATTGCTATAAGCTAGGTTCCTGAACTCAGCTTTATTTTGTGAACTCCGTGGTTCTGAGGAGTTGGCATGCCGTTTCTCTGCTGTTGCACATGAACCTGAATAGTTGAGCAGACATCCATAAAACAAAAACGGAGAGAACAGTTAGTAATGCATTCAGCTCAGTAGAGTGTTGACTTCAAATTTGCCCAGAAGTACTATGTGCTAACTTCAAATAAACCTTTGAATATACTTACCTTATGATTTAGAGTTGTCTACAACCAGTTTTGAGAGTGTGCTACTAACGTTTCGGAAGGTACTTTAACTAATATCTCCATTTGCACTGAATGGAACTTTACTGTCTCAAAGCAATAGCAAGCCAATGACAGTTCCAATGTATATGCTATGTGGTAGCTTCCGGAATTCAGCTTTATATTGAGTATTCCATGGTTGTGAGTAGTATCGATGCCGTTTCTCTGCAGTTACACCTCAACCAGAATAGTTATGTAGACATACATAATACATTATACACAGAACAGAAAGCAATGTATTCAGCCTTTACTATGGACACTTCAAATTTGCTTAAAAGCACAAGGTGCTAACTTGATATATACATCTGAATTTAACGTACCTTATGACTTAGAGATGTTTGCAACCAGTTTTATGAGTGCGCTACTAAACTGATAGGTACATTAAATAATACCACCACTTGAACTGAGTGGAACTTTAGTGGATGGAAGAAAAAATAAGCTACATGCATTTCCAACGTAATTGCTATATGCTAGGTTCCTGAACTCAGCTTTATTTTGTGAACTCAATGGTTCTGAGGAGTTGGCATGCCGTTTCTCTGCTGTTGCACATGAACATGAATAATTGAGTAGACATCCATAAAACAAGAACGGACAGAACAGTTAGTAATGCATTCAGCTCAGTAGAGTGTTCACTTCAATTTTGCCAAGAAGTACTATGAGTTAACTTCAAATAAACCTTTGAATATACTTACCTTAAGATTTAGAGTTGTTTACAACCAGTTTTGAGAGTGTGCTACTAACGTTTCGGAAGGTACTTTAACTAATATCTCCATTTTCACTGAATGGAAAATTACTGTCTCAAAGCAATAGTAAGCCAATGACAGTTCCAATGTATATGCTATGTGGTAGCTTCCGGAATTCAGCTTTATATTGAGTATTCCATGGTTGTGAGTAGTATCGATGCCGTTTTTCTGCAGTTACACCTCAACCAGAATAGTTATGTAGACATACATAACACATTATACACAGAACAGAAAGCAATGTATTCAGCCTTTACTATGGACACTTCAAATTTGCTTAAAAGCACAAGGTGCTAACTTGATATATACATCTGAATTTTACGTACCTTATGACTTAGAGATGTTTGCAACCAGTTTTATGAGTGTGCTACTAAACTGATAGGTACTTTAAATAATACCACCACTTGAACTGAGTGGAACTTTAGTGGATGGAAGAAAAAATAAGCTACATGCATTTCCAACGTAATTGCTATATGCTAGGTTCCTGAACTCAGCTTTATTTCGTGAACTCAATGGTTCTGAGGAGTTGGCATGCCGTTTCTCTGCTGTTGCACATGAACCTGAATAATTGAGTAGACATCCATAAAACAAGAACGGACAGAACAGTTAGTAATGCATTCAGCTCAGTAGAGTGTTCACTTCAATTTTGCCAAGAAGTACTATGCGTTAACTTCAAATAAACCTTTGAATATACTTACCTTAAGATTTAGAGTTGTTTACAACCAGTTTTGAGAGTGTGCTACTAACGTTTCGGAAGGTACTTTAACTAATATCTCCATTTTCACTGAATGGAAAATTACTGTCTCAAAGCAATAGTAAGCCAATGACAGTTCCAATGTATATGCTATGTGGTAGCTTCCGGAATTCAGATTTATATTGAGTATTCCATGGTTGTGAGTAGTATCGATGCCGTTTCTCTGCAGTTACACCTCAACCAGAATAGTTATGTAGACATACATAACACATTATACACAGAACAGAAAGCAATGTATTCAGCCTTTACTATGGACACTTCAAATTTGCTTAAAAGCACAAGGTGCTAACTTGATATATACATCTGAATTTTACGTACCTTATGACTTAGAGCTGTTTGCAACCAGTTTTATGAGTGTGCTACTAAACTGATAGGTACTTTAAATAATACCACCACTTGAACTGAGTGGAACTTTAGTGGATGGAAAAAAAAATAAGCTACATGCATTTCCAACGGAATTGCTATATGCTAGGTTCCTGAACTCAGCTTTATTTTGTGAACTCCGTGGTTCTGAGGAGTTGGCATGCCGTTTCTCTGATGTTGCACATGAACCTGAATAGTTGAGTAGACATCCATAAAACAACAACGGAGAGAACAGTTAGTAATGCATTCAGCTCAGTAGAGTTTTCACTTCAATTTTGCCCAGAAGTACTATGCGCTAACCAAATAAACCTTTGAATATACTTACCTTATGATTTAGAGTTGTCTACAACCAGTTTTGAGAGTGTGCTACTAACGTTTCGGAAGGTACTTTAACTAATATCTCCATTTGCACTGAATGGAACTTTACTGTCTCAAAGCAATAGTAAGCCAATGACAGTTCCAATGTATATGCTATGTGGTAGCTTCCGGAATTCAGCTTTATATTGAGTATTCCATTGTTGTGAGTAGTATCGATGCCGTTTTTCTGCAGTTACACCTCAACCAGAATAGTTATGTTGACATACATAACACATTATACACAGAACAGAAAGCAATGTATTCAGCCTTTACTATGGACACTTCAAATTTGCTTAAAAGCACAAGGTGCTAACTTGATATATACATCTGAATTTTACGTACCTTATGACTTAGAGATGTTTGCAACCAGTTTTATGAGTGTGCTACTAAACTGATAGGTACTTTAAATAATACCACCACTTGAACTGAGTGGAACTTTAGTGGATGGAAGAAAAAATAAGCTACATGCATTTCCAACGTAATTGCTATATGCTAGGTTCCTGAACTCAGCTTTATTTCGTGAACTCAATGGTTCTGAGGAGTTGGCATGCCGTTTCTCTGCTGTTGCACATGAACCTGAATAATTGAGTAGACATCCATAAAACAAGAACGGACAGAACAGTTAGTAATGCATTCAGCTCAGTAGAGTGTTCACTTCAATTTTGCCAAGAAGTACTATGCGTTAACTTCAAATAAACCTTTGAATATACTTACCTTAAGATTTAGAGTTGTTTACAACCAGTTTTGAGAGTGTGCTACTAACGTTTCGGAAGGTACTTTAACTAATATCTCCATTTTCACTGAATGGAAAATTACTGTCTCAAAGCAATAGTAAGCCAATGACAGTTCCAATGTATATGCTATGTGGTAGCTTCCGGAATTCAGATTTATATTGAGTATTCCATGGTTGTGAGTAGTATCGATGCCGTTTCTCTGCAGTTACACCTCAACCAGAATAGTTATGTAGACATACATAACACATTATACACAGAACAGAAAGCAATGTATTCAGCCTTTACTATGGACACTTCAAATTTGCTTAAAAGCACAAGGTGCTAACTTGATATATACATCTGAATTTTACGTACCTTATGACTTAGAGCTGTTTGCAACCAGTTTTATGAGTGTGCTACTAAACTGATAGGTACTTTAAATAATACCACCACTTGAACTGAGTGGAACTTTAGTGGATGGAAAAAAAAATAAGCTACATGCATTTCCAACGGAATTGCTATATGCTAGGTTCCTGAACTCAGCTTTATTTTGTGAACTCCGTGGTTCTGAGGAGTTGGCATGCCGTTTCTCTGATGTTGCACATGAACCTGAATAGTTGAGTAGACATCCATAAAACAACAACGGAGAGAACAGTTAGTAATGCATTCAGCTCAGTAGAGTTTTCACTTCAATTTTGCCCAGAAGTACTATGCGCTAACCAAATAAACCTTTGAATATACTTACCTTATGATTTAGAGTTGTCTACAACCAGTTTTGAGAGTGTGCTACTAACGTTTCGGAAGGTACTTTAACTAATATCTCCATTTGCACTGAATGGAACTTTACTGTCTCAAAGCAATAGTAAGCCAATGACAGTTCCAATGTATATGCTATGTGGTAGCTTCCGGAATTCAGCTTTATATTGAGTATTCCATTGTTGTGAGTAGTATCGATGCCGTTTTTCTGCAGTTACACCTCAACCAGAATAGTTATGTAGACATACATAACACATTATACACAGAACAGAAAGCAATGTATTCAGCCTTTACTATGGACACTTCAAATTTGCTTAAAAGCACAAGGTGCTAACTTGATATATACATCTGAATTTTACGTACCTTATGACTTAGAGATGTTTGCAACCAGTTTTATGAGTGTGCTACTAAACTGATAGGTACTTTAAATAATACCACCACTTGAACTGAGTGGAACTTTAGTGGATGGAAGAAAAAATAAGCTACATGCATTTCCAACGTAATTGCTATATGCTAGGTTCCTGAACTCAGCTTTATTTCGTGAACTCAATGGTTCTGAGGAGTTGGCATGCCGTTTCTCTGCTGTTGCACATGAACCTGAATAATTGAGTAGACATCCATAAAACAAGAACGGACAGAACAGTTAGTAATGCATTCAGCTCAGTAGAGTGTTCACTTCAATTTTGCCAAGAAGTACTATGCGTTAACTTCAAATAAACCTTTGAATATACTTACCTTAAGATTTAGAGTTGTTTACAACCAGTTTTGAGAGTGTGCTACTAACGTTTCGGAAGGTACTTTAACTAATATCTCCATTTTCACTGAATGGAAAATTACTGTCTCAAAGCAATAGTAAGCCAATGACAGTTCCAATGTATATGCTATGTGGTAGCTTCCGGAATTCAGATTTATATTGAGTATTCCATGGTTGTGAGTAGTATCGATGCCGTTTCTCTGCAGTTACACCTCAACCAGAATAGTTATGTAGACATACATAACACATTATACACAGAACAGAAAGCAATGTATTCAGCCTTTACTATGGACACTTCAAATTTGCTTAAAAGCACAAGGTGCTAACTTGATATATACATCTGAATTTTACGTACCTTATGACTTAGAGCTGTTTGCAACCAGTTTTATGAGTGTGCTACTAAACTGATAGGTACTTTAAATAATACCACCACTTGAACTGAGTGGAACTTTAGTGGATGGAAAAAAAAATAAGCTACATGCATTTCCAACGGAATTGCTATATGCTAGGTTCCTGAACTCAGCTTTATTTTGTGAACTCCGTGGTTCTGAGGAGTTGGCATGCCGTTTCTCTGCTGTTGCACATGAACCTGAATAGTTGAGTAGACATCCATAAAACAACAACGGAGAGAACAGTTAGTAATGCATTCAGCTCAGTAGAATTTTCACTTCAATTTTGCCCAGAAGTACTATGCGCTAACCAAATAAACCTTTGAATATACTTACCTTATGATTTAGAGTTGTCTACAACCAGTTTTGAGAGTGTGCTACTAACGTTTCGGAAGGTACTTTAACTAATATCTCCATTTGCACTGAATGGAACTTTACTGTCTCAAAGCAATAGTAAGCCAATGACAGTTCCAATGTATATGCTATGTGGTAGCTTCCGGAATTCAGATTTATATTGAGTATTCCATGGTTGTGAGTAGTATCGATGCCGTTTCTCTGCAGTTACACCTCAACCAGAATAGTTATGTAGACATACATAACACATTATACACAGAACAGAAAGCAATGTATTCAGCCTTTACTATGGACACTTCAAATTTGCTTAAAAGCACAAGGTGCTAACTTGATATATACATCTGAATTTTACGTACCTTATGACTTAGAGCTGTTTGTAACCAGTTTTATGAGTGTGCTACTAAACTGATAGGTACTTTAAATAATACCACCACTTGAACTGAGTGGAACTGTAGTGGATGGAAGAAAAAATAAGCTACATGCATTTCCAACGTAATTGCTATAAGCTAGGTTCCTGAACTCAGCTTTATTTTGTGAACTGCGTGGTTCTGAGGAGTTGGCATGCCGTTTCTCTGCTGTTGCACATGAACCTGAATAGTTGAGCAGACATCCATAAAACAAAAACGGAGAGAAAAGTTAGTAATGCATTCAGCTCAGTAGAGTGTTGACTTCAAATTTGCCCAGAAGTACTATGTGCTAACTTCAAATAAACCTTTGAATATACTTACCTTATGATTTAGAGTTGTCTACAACCAGTTTTGAGAGTGTGCTACTAACGTTTCGGAAGGTACTTTAACTAATATCTCCATTTGCACTGAATGGAACTTTACTGTCTCAAAGCAATAGCAAGCCAATGACAGTTCCAATGTATATGCTATGTGGTAGCTTCCGGAATTCAGCTTTATATTGAGTATTCCATGGTTGTGAGTAGTATCGATGCCGTTTCTCTGCAGTTACACCTCAACCAGAATAGTTATGTAGACATACATAACACATTATACACAGAACAGAAAGCAATGTATTCAGCCTTTACTATGGACACTTCAAATTTGCTTAAAAGCACAAGGTGCTAACTTGATATATACATCTGAATTTTACGTACCTTATGACAGAGCTGTTTGCAACCAGTTTTATGAGTGTGCTACTAAACTGATAGGTACTTTAAATAATACCACCACTTGAACTGAGTGGAACTTTAGTGGATGGAAGAAAAAATAAGCTACATGCATTTCCAACGTAATTGCTATATGCTAGGTTCCTGAACTCAGCTTTATTTTGTGAACTCCGTGGTTCTGAGGAGTTGGCATGCCGTTTCTCTGCTGTTGCACATGAACCTGAATAGTTGAGCAGACATCCATAAAACAAAAACGGAGAGAACAGTTAGTAATGCATTCAGCTCAGTAGAGTGTTGACTTCAAATTTGCCCAGAAGTACTATGTGCTAACTTCAAATAAACCTTTGAATATACTTACCTTATGATTTAGAGTTGTCTACAACCAGTTTTGAGAGTGTGCTACTAACGTTTCGGAAGGTACTTTAACTAATATCTCCATTTGCACTGAATGGAACTTTACTGTCTCAAAGCAATAGCAAGCCAATGACAGTTCCAATGTATATGCTATGTGGTAGCTTCCGGAATTCAGCTTTATATTGAGTATTCCATGGTTGTGAGTAGTATCGATGCCGTTTCTCTGCAGTTACACCTCAACCAGAATAGTTATGTAGACATACATAATACATTATACACAGAACAGAAAGCAATGTATTCAGCCTTTACTATGGACACTTCAAATTTGCTTAAAAGCACAAGGTGCTAACTTGATATATACATCTGAATTTAACGTACCTTATGACTTAGAGATGTTTGCAACCAGTTTTATGAGTGCGCTACTAAACTGATAGGTACATTAAATAATACCACCACTTGAACTGAGTGGAACTTTAGTGGATGGAAGAAAAAATAAGCTACATGCATTTCCAACGTAATTGCTATATGCTAGGTTCCTGAACTCAGCTTTATTTTGTGAACTCAATGGTTCTGAGGAGTTGGCATGCCGTTTCTCTGCTGTTGCACATGAACATGAATAATTGAGTAGACATCCATAAAACAAGAACGGACAGAACAGTTAGTAATGCATTCAGCTCAGTAGAGTGTTCACTTCAATTTTGCCAAGAAGTACTATGAGTTAACTTCAAATAAACCTTTGAATATACTTACCTTAAGATTTAGAGTTGTTTACAACCAGTTTTGAGAGTGTGCTACTAACGTTTCGGAAGGTACTTTAACTAATATCTCCATTTTCACTGAATGGAAAATTACTGTCTCAAAGCAATAGTAAGCCAATGACAGTTCCAATGTATATGCTATGTGGTAGCTTCCGGAATTCAGATTTATATTGAGTATTCCATGGTTGTGAGTACTATCGATGCCGTTTCTCTGCAGTTACACCTCAACCAGAATAGTTATGTAGACATACATAACACATTATACACAGAACAGAAAGCAATGTATTCAGCCTTTACTATGGACACTTCAAATTTGCTTAAAAGCACAAGGTGCTAACTTGATATATACATCTGAATTTTACGTACCTTATGACTTAGAGCTGTTTGTAACCAGTTTTATGAGTGTGCTACTAAACTGATAGGTACTTTAAATAATACCACCACTTGAACTGAGTGGAACTGTAGTGGATGGAAGAAAAAATAAGCTACATGCATTTCCAACGGAATTGCTATAAGCTAGGTTCCTGAACTCAGCTTTATTTTGTGAACTCCGTGGTTCTGAGGAGTTGGCATGCCGTTTCTCTGCTGTTGCACATGAACCTGAATAGTTGAGCAGACATCCATAAAACAAAAACGGAGAGAACAGTTAGTAATGCATTCAGCTCAGTAGAGTGTTGACTTCAAATTTGCCCAGAAGTACTATGTGCTAACTTCAAATAAACCTTTGAATATACTTACCTTATGATTTAGAGTTGTCTACAACCAGTTTTGAGAGTGTGCTACTAACGTTTCGGAAGGTACTTTAACTAATATCTCCATTTGCACTGAATGGAACTTTACTGTCTCAAAGCAATAGCAAGCCAATGACAGTTCAAATGTATATGCTATGTGGTAGCTTCCGGAATTCAGCTTTATATTGAGTATTCCATGGTTGTGAGTAGTATCGATGCCGTTTCTCTGCAGTTACACCTCAACCAGAATAGTTATGTAGACATACATAATACATTATACACAGAACAGAAAGCAATGTATTCAGCCTTTACTATGGACACTTCAAATTTGCTTAAAAGCACAAGGTGCTAACTTGATATATACATCTGAATTTAACGTACCTTATGACTTAGAGATGTTTGCAACCAGTTTTATGAGTGCTCTACTAAACTGATAGGTACATTAAATAATACCACCACTTGAACTGAGTGGAACTTTAGTGGATGGAAGAAAAAATAAGCTACATGCATTTCCAACGTAATTGCTATATGCTAGGTTCCTGAACTCAGCTTTATTTTGTGAATTCAATGGTTCTGAGGAGTTGGCATGCCGTTTCTCTGCTGTTGCACATGAACATGAATAATTGAGTAGACATCCATAAAACAAGAACGGACAGAACAGTTAGTAATGCATTCAGCTCAGTAGAGTGTTCACTTCAATTTTGCCAAGAAGTACTATGAGTTAACTTCAAATAAACCTTTGAATATACTTACCTTAAGATTTAGAGTTGTTTACAACCAGTTTTGAGAGTGTGCTACTAACGTTTCGGAAGGTACTTTAACTAATATCTCCATTTTCACTGAATGGAAAATTACTGTCTCAAAGCAATAGTAAGCCAATGACAGTTCCAATGTATATGCTATGTGGTAGCTTCCGGAATTCAGATTTATATTGAGTATTCCATGGTTGTGAGTAGTATCGATGCCGTTTCTCTGCAGTTACACCTCAACCAGAATAGTTATGTAGACATACATAACACATTATACACAGAACAGAAAGCAATGTATTCAGCCTTTACTATGGACACTTCAAATTTGCTTAAAAGCACAAGGTGCTAACTTGATATATACATCTGAATTTTACGTACCTTATGACAGAGCTGTTTGCAACCAGTTTTATGAGTGTGCTACTAAACTGATAGGTACTTTAAATAATACCACCACTTGAACTGAGTGGAACTTTAGTGGAAGGAAGAAAAAATAAGCTACATGCATTTCCAACGGAATTGCTATATGCTAGGTTCCTGAACTCAGCTTTATTTTGTGAACTCCGTGGTTCTGAGGAGTTGGCATGCCGTTTCTCTGCTGTTGCACATGAACCTGAATAGTTGAGCAGACATCCATAAAACAAAAACGGAGAGAACAGTTAGTAATGCATTCAGCTCAGTAGAGTTTTCACTTCAATTTTGCCCAGAAGTACTATGCGCTAACCAAATAAACCTTTGAATATACTTACCTTAAGATTTAGAGTTGTTTACAACCAGTTTTGAGAGTGTGCTACTAACTTTTCGGAAGGTACTTTAACTAATATCTCCATTTGCACTGAATGGAACTTTACTGTCTCAAAACAATAGTAAGCCAATGACAGTTCCAATGTATATGCTATTTGGTAGCTTCCGGAATTCAGCTTTATATTGAGTATTCCATGGTTGTGAGTAGTATCGATGCCGTTTCTCTGCAGTTACACCTCAACCAGAATAGTTATGTAGACATACATAACACATTATACACAGAACAGAAAGCAATGTATTCAGCCTTTACTATGGACACTTCAAATTTGCTTAAAAGCACAAGGTGCTAAATTGATATATACATCTGAATTTTACGTACCTTATGACTTAGAGCTGTTTGTAACCAGTTTTATGAGTGTGCTACTAAACTGATAGGTACTTTAAATAATACCACCACTTGAACTGAGTGGAACTTTAGTGGATGAAAGAAAAAATAAGCTACATGCATTTCCAACGGAATTGCTATATGCTAGGTTCCTGAACTCAGCTTTATTTTGTGAACTCCGTGGTTCTGAGGAGTTGGCATGCCGTTTCTCTGCTGTTGCACATGAACCTGAATAGTTGAGCAGACATCCATAAAACAAAAACGGAGAGAACAGTTAGTAATGCATTCAGCTCAGTAGAGTGTTGACTTCAAATTTGCCCAGAAGTACTATGTGCTAACTTCAAATAAACCTTTGAATATACTTACCTTATGATTTAGAGTTGTCTACAACCAGTTTTGAGAGTGTGCTACTAACGTTTCGGAAGGTACTTTAACTAATATCTCCATTTGCACTGAATGGAACTTTACTGTCTCAAAGCAATAGCAAGCCAATGACAGTTCCAATGTATATGCTATGTGGTAGCTTCCGGAATTCAGCTTTATATTGAGTATTCCATGGTTGTGAGTAGTATCGATGCCGTTTCTCTGCAGTTACACCTCAACCAGAATAGTTATGTAGACATACATAACACATTATACACAGAACAGAAAGCAATGTATTCAGCCTTTACTATGGACACTTCAAATTTGCTTAAAAGCACAAGGTGCTAACTTGATATATACATCTGAATTTTACGTACCTTATGACAGAGCTGTTTGCAACCAGTTTTATGAGTGTGCTACTAAACTGATAGGTACTTTAAATAATACCACCACTTGAACTGAGTGGAACTTTAGTGGATGGAAGAAAAAATAAGCTACATGCATTTCCAACGTAATTGCTATATGCTAGGTTCCTGAACTCAGCTATATTTTGTGAACTCAATGGTTCTGAGGAGTTGGCATGCCGTTTCTCTGCTGTTGCACATGAACCTGAATAGTTGAGTAGACATCCATAAAACAAGAACGGACAGAACAGTTAGTAATGCATTCAGCTCAGTAGAGTGTTCACTTCAATTTTGCCCAGAAGTACTATGTGCTAACTTCAAATAAACCTTTGAATATACTTACTTTATGATTTAGAGTTGTCTACAACCAGTTTTGAGAGTGTGCTACTAACGTTTCGGAAGGTACTTTAACTAATATCATCATTTTCGCTGAATAGAACTTTACTGTCTCAAAGCAATAGTAAGCCAATGACAGTTCCAATGTATATGCTATGTGGTAGCTTCCGGAATTCAGCTTTATATTGAGTATTCCATGGTTGTGAGTAGTATAGATGCCGTTTCTCTGCAGTTACACCTCAACCAGAATAGCTATGTAGACATACATAACACATTATACACAGAACAGAAAGCAATGTATTCAGCCTTTACTATGGACACTTCAAATTTGCTTAAAAGCACAAGGTGCTAACTTGATATATACATCTGAATTTTACGTACCTTATGACTTAGAGCTGTTTGTAACCAGTTTTATGAGTGTGCTACTAAACTGATAGGTACTTTAAATAATACCACCACTTGAACTGAGTGGAACTTTAGTGGATGGAAGGAAAAATAAGCTACATGCATTTCCAACGTAATTGCTATATGCTAGGTTCCTGAACTCAGCTTTATTTTGTGAACTCAATGGTTCTGAGGAGTTGGCATGCCGTTTCTCTGCTGTTGCACATGAACCTGAATAATTGAGTAGACATCCATAAAACAAGAACGGACAGAACAGTTAGTAATGCATTCAGCTCAGTAGAGTGTTCACTTCAATTTTGCCAAGAAGTACTATGAGTTAACTTCAAATAAACCTTTGAATATACTTACCTAAAGATTTAGAGTTGTTTACAACCAGTTTTGAGAGTGTGCTACTAACGTTTCGGAAGGTACTTTAACTAATATCTCCATTTTCACTGAATGGAAAATTACTGTCTCAAAGCAATAGTAAGCCAATGACAGTTCCAATGTATATGCTATGTGGTAGCTTCCGGAATTCAGATTTATATTGAGTATTCCATGGTTGTGAGTAGTATCGATGCCGTTTCTCTGCAGTTACACCTCAACCAGAATAGTTATGTAGACATACATAACACATTATACACAGAACAGAAAGCAATGTATTCAGCCTTTACTATGGACACTTCAAATTTGCTTAAAAGCACAAGGTGCTAATTTGATATATACATCTGAATTTTACGTACCTTATGACAGAGCTGTTTGCAACCAGTTTTATGAGTGTGCTACTAAACTGATAGGTACTTTAAATAATACCACCACTTGAACTGAGTGGAACTTTAGTGGATGGAAGAAAAAATAAGCTACATGCATTTCCAACGTAATTGCTATATGCTAGGTTCCTGAACTCAGCTATATTTTGTGAACTCAATGGTTCTGAGGAGTTGGCATGCCGTTTCTCTGCTGTTGCACATGAACCTGAATAGTTGAGTAGACATCCATAAAACAAGAACGGACAGAACAGTTAGTAATGCATTCAGCTCAGTAGAGTGTTCACTTCAATTTTGCCCAGAAGTACTATGTGCTAACTTCAAATAAACCTTTGAATATACTTACTTTATGATTTAGAGTTGTCTACAACCAGTTTTGAGAGTGTGCTACTAACGTTTCGGAAGGTACTTTAACTAATATCATCATTTTCGCTGAATAGAACTTTACTGTCTCAAAGCAATAGTAAGCCAATGACAGTTCCAATGTATATGCTATGTGGTAGCTTCCGGAATTCAGCTTTATATTGAGTATTCCATGGTTGTGAGTAGTATAGATGCCGTTTCTCTGCAGTTACACCTCAACCAGAATAGCTATGTAGACATACATAACACATTATACACAGAACAGAAAGCAATGTATTCAGCCTTTACTATGGACACTTCAAATTTGCTTAAAAGCACAAGGTGCTAACTTGATATATACATCTGAATTTTACGTACCTTATGACTTAGAGCTGTTTGTAACCAGTTTTATGAGTGTGCTACTAAACTGATAGGTACTTTAAATAATACCACCACTTGAACTGAGTGGAACTTTAGTGGATGGAAGGAAAAATAAGCTACATGCATTTCCAACGTAATTGCTATATGCTAGGTTCCTGAACTCAGCTTTATTTTGTGAACTCAATGGTTCTGAGGAGTTGGCATTCCGTTTCTCTGCTGTTGCACATGAACCTGAATAATTGAGTAGACATCCATAAAACAAGAACGGACAGAACAGTTAGTAATGCATTCAGCTCAGTAGAGTGTTCACTTCAATTTTGCCAAGAAGTACTATGAGTTAACTTCAAATAAACCTTTGAATATACTTACCTTAAGATTTAGAGTTGTTTACAACCAGTTTTGAGAGTGTGCTACTAACGTTTCGGAAGGTACTTTAACTAATATCTCCATTTTCACTGAATGGAAAATTACTGTCTCAAAGCAATAGTAAGCCAATGACAGTTCCAATGTATATGCTATGTGGTAGCTTCCGGAATTCAGATTTATATTGAGTATTCCATGGTTGTGAGTAGTATCGATGCCGTTTCTCTGCAGTTACACCTCAACCAGAATAGTTATGTAGACATACATAACACATTATACACAGAACAGAAAGCAATGTATTCAGCCTTTACTATGGACACTTCAAATTTGCTTAAAAGCACAAGGTGCTAACTTGATATATACATCTGAATTTTACGTACCTTATAACTTAGAGCTGTTTGCAACCAGTTTTATGAGTGTGCTACTAAACTGATAGGTACTTTAAATAATACCACCACTTGAACTGAGTGGAACTTTAGTGGATGGAAGAAAAAATAAGCTACATGCATTTCCAACGGAATTGCTATATGCTAGGTTCCTGAACTCAGCTTTATTTTGTGAACTCAATGGTTCTGAGGAGTTGGCATGCCGTTTCTCTGCTGTTGCACATGAACCTGAATAGTTGAGCAGACATCCATAAAACAAAAACGGAGAGAACAGTTAGTAATGCATTCAGCTCAGTAGAGTGTTGACTTCAAATTTGCCCAGAATTACTATGTGCTAACTTCAAATAAACCTTTGAATATACTTACCTTAAGATTTAGAGTTGTTTACAACCAGTTTTGAGAGTGTGCTACTAACGTTTCGGAAGGTACTTTAACTAATATCTCCATTTTCACTGAATGGAAAATTACTGTCTCAAAGCAATAGTAAGCCAATGACAGTTCCAATGTATATGCTATGTGGTAGCTTCCGGAATTCAGATTTATATTGAGTATTCCATGGTTGTGAGTAGTATCGATGCCGTTTCTCTGCAGTTACACCTCAACCAGAATAGTTATGTAGACATACATAACACATTATACACAGAACAGAAAGCAATGTATTCAGCCTTTACTATGGACACTTCAAATTTGCTTAAAAGCACAAGGTGCTAACTTGATATATACATCTGAATTTTACGTACCTTATGACAGAGCTGTTTGCAACCAGTTTTATGAGTGTGCTACTAAACTGATAGGTACTTTAAATAATACCACCACTTGAACTGAGTGGAACTTTAGTGGAAGGAAGAAAAAATAAGCTACATGCATTTCCAACGGAATTGCTATATGCTAGGTTCCTGAACTCAGCTTTATTTTGTGAACTCCGTGGTTCTGAGGAGTTGGCATGCCGTTTCTCTGCTGTTGCACATGAACCTGAATAGTTGAGCAGACATCCATAAAACAAAAACGGAGAGAACAGTTAGTAATGCATTCAGCTCAGTAGAGTGTTGACTTCAAATTTGCCCAGAAGTACTATGTGCTAACTTCAAATAAACCTTTGAATATACTTACCTTATGATTTAGAGTTGTCTACAACCAGTTTTGAGAGTGTGCTACTAACATTTCGGAAGGTACTTTAACTAATATCTCCATTTGCACTGAATGGAACTTTACTGTCTCAAAGCAATAGCAAGCCAATGACAGTTCCAATGTATATGCTATGTGGTAGCTTCCGGAATTCAGCTTTATATTGAGTATTCCATGGTTGTGAGTAGTATCGATGCCGTTTCTCTGCAGTTACACCTCAACCAGAATAGTTATGTAGACATACATAATACATTATACACAGAACAGAAAGCAATGTATTCAGCCTTTACTATGGACACTTCAAATTTGCTTAAAAGCACAAGGTGCTAACTTGATATATACATCTGAATTTTACGTACCTTATAACTTAGAGCTGTTTGCAACCAGTTTTATGAGTGTGCTACTAAACTGATAGGTACATTAAATAATACCACCACTTGAACTGAGTGGAACTTTAGTGGATGGAAGAAAAAATAAGCTACATGCATTTCCAACGTAATTGCTATATGCTAGGTTCCTGAACTCAGCTTTATTTTGTGAACTCAATGGTTCTGAGGAGTTGGCATGCCGTTTCTCTGCTGTTGCACATGAACCTGAATAATTGAGTAGACATCCATAAAACAAGAACGGACAGAACAGTTAGTAATGCATTCAGCTCAGTAGAGTGTTCACTTCAATTTTGCCAAGAAGTACTATGTGCTAACTTCAAATAAACCTTTGAATATACTTACCTTATGATTTAGAGTTGTCTACAACCAGTTTTGAGAGTGTGCTACTAACATTTCGGAAGGTACTTTAACTAATATCTCCATTTGCACTGAATGGAACTTTACTGTCTCAAAGCAATAGCAAGCCAATGACAGTTCCAATGTATATGCTATGTGGTAGCTTCCGGAATTCAGCTTTATATTGAGTATTCCATGGTTGTGAGTAGTATCGATGCCGTTTCTCTGCAGTTACACCTCAACCAGAATAGTTATGTAGACATACATAATACATTATACACAGAACAGAAAGCAATGTATCCAGCCTTTACTATGGACACTTCAAATTTGCTTAAAAGCACAAGGTGCTAACTTGATATATACATCTGAATTTTACGTACCTTATGACTTAGAGATGTTTGCAACCAGTTTTATGAGTGTGCTACTAAACTGATAGGTACTTTAAATAATACCACCACTTGAACTGAGTGGAACTTTAGTGGATGGAAGAAAAAATAAGCTACATGCATTTCCAACGGAATTGCTATATGCTAGGTTCCTGAACTCAGCTTTATTTTGTGAACTCAATGGTTCTGAGGAGTTGGCATGCCGTTTCTCTGCTGTTGCACATGAACCTGAATAGTTGAGCAGACATCCATAAAACAAAAACGGAGAGAACAGTTAGTAATGCATTCAGCTCAGTAGAGTGTTGACTTCAAATTTGCCCAGAAGTACTATGTGCTAACTTCAAATAAACCTTTGAATATACTTACCTTAAGATTTAGAGTTGTTTACAACCAGTTTTGAGAGTGTGCTACTAACGTTTCGGAAGGTACTTTAACTAATATCTCCATTTTCACTGAATGGAAAATTACTGTCTCAAAGCAATAGTAAGCCAATGACAGTTCCAATGTATATGCTATGTGGTAGCTTCCGGAATTCAGATTTATATTGAGTATTCCATGGTTGTGAGTAGTATCGATGCCGTTTCTCTGCAGTTACACCTCAACCAGAATAGTTATGTAGACATACATAACACATTATACACAGAACAGAAAGCAATGTATTCAGCCTTTACTATGGACACTTCAAATTTGCTTAAAAGCACAAGGTGCTAACTTGATATATACATCTGAATTTTACGTACCTTATGACAGAGCTGTTTGCAACCAGTTTTATGAGTGTGCTACTAAACTGATAGGTACTTCAAATAATACCACCACTTGAACTGAGTGGAACTTTAGTGGAAGGAAGAAAAAATAAGCTACATGCATTTCCAACGGAATTGCTATATGCTAGGTTCCTGAACTCAGCTTTATTTTGTGAACTCCGTGGTTCTGAGGAGTTGGCATGCCGTTTCTCTGCTGTTGCACATGAACCTGAATAGTTGAGCAGACATCCATAAAACAAAAACGGAGAGAACAGTTAGTAATGCATTCAGCTCAGTAGAGTGTTGACTTCAAATTTGCCCAGAAGTACTATGTGCTAACTTCAAATAAACCTTTGAATATACTTACCTTATGATTTAGAGTTGTCTACAACCAGTTTTGAGAGTGTGCTACTAACATTTCGGAAGGTACTTTAACTAATATCTCCATTTGCACTGAATGGAACTTTACTGTCTCAAAGCAATAGCAAGCCAATGACAGTTCCAATGTATATGCTATGTGGTAGCTTCCGGAATTCAGCTTTATATTGAGTATTCCATGGTTGTGAGTAGTATCGATGCCGTTTCTCTGCAGTTACACCTCAACCAGAATAGTTATGTAGACATACATAATACATTATACACAGAACAGAAAGCAATGTATCCAGCCTTTACTATGGACACTTCAAATTTGCTTAAAAGCACAAGGTGCTAACTTGATATATACATCTGAATTTTACGTACCTTATGACTTAGAGATGTTTGCAACCAGTTTTATGAGTGTGCTACTAAACTGATAGGTACTTTAAATAATACCACCACTTGAACTGAGTGGAACTTTAGTGGATGGAAGAAAAAATAAGCTACATGCATTTCCAACGGAATTGCTATATGCTAGGTTCCTGAACTCAGCTTTATTTTGTGAACTCAATGGTTCTGAGGAGTTGGCATGCCGTTTCTCTGCTGTTGCACATGAACCTGAATAGTTGAGCAGACATCCATAAAACAAAAACGGAGAGAACAGTTAGTAATGCATTCAGCTCAGTAGAGTGTTGACTTCAAATTTGCCCAGAAGTACTATGTGCTAACTTCAAATAAACCTTTGAATATACTTACCTTAAGATTTAGAGTTGTTTACAACCAGTTTTGAGAGTGTGCTACTAACGTTTCGGAAGGTACTTTAACTAATATCTCCATTTTCACTGAATGGAAAATTACTGTCTCAAAGCAATAGTAAGCCAATGACAGTTCCAATGTATATGCTATGTGGTAGCTTCCGGAATTCAGATTTATATTGAGTATTCCATGGTTGTGAGTAGTATCGATGCCGTTTCTCTGCAGTTACACCTCAACCAGAATAGTTATGTAGACATACATAACACATTATACACAGAACAGAAAGCAATGTATTCAGCCTTTACTATGGACACTTCAAATTTGCTTAAAAGCACAAGGTGCTAACTTGATATATACATCTGAATTTTACGTACCTTATGACAGAGCTGTTTGCAACCAGTTTTATGAGTGTGCTACTAAACTGATAGGTACTTTAAATAATACCACCACTTGAACTGAGTGGAACTTTAGTGGAAGGAAGAAAAAATAAGCTACATGCATTTCCAACGGAATTGCTATATGCTAGGTTCCTGAACTCAGCTTTATTTTGTGAACTCCGTGGTTCTGAGGAGTTGGCATGCCGTTTCTCTGCTGTTGCACATGAACCTGAATAGTTGAGCAGACATCCATAAAACAAAAACGGAGAGAACAGTTAGTAATGCATTCAGCTCAGTAGAGTGTTGACTTCAAATTTGCCCAGAAGTACTATGTGCTAACTTCAAATAAACCTTTGAATATACTTACCTTATGATTTAGAGTTGTCTACAACCAGTTTTGAGAGTGTGCTACTAACATTTCGGAAGGTACTTTAACTAATATCTCCATTTGCACTGAATGGAACTTTACTGTCTCAAAGCAATAGCAAGCCAATGACAGTTCCAATGTATATGCTATGTGGTAGCTTCCGGAATTCAGCTTTATATTGAGTATTCCATGGTTGTGAGTAGTATCGATGCCGTTTCTCTGCAGTTACACCTCAACCAGAATAGTTATGTAGACATACATAATACATTATACACAGAACAGAAAGCAATGTATTCAGCCTTTACTATGGACACTTCAAATTTGCTTAAAAGCACAAGGTGCTAACTTGATATATACATCTGAATTTTACGTACCTTATGACAGAGCTGTTTGCAACCAGTTTTATGAGTGTGCTACTAAACTGATAGGTACTTTAAATAATACCACCACTTGAACTGAGTGGAACTTTAGTGGAAGGAAGAAAAAATAAGCTACATGCATTTCCAACGGAATTGCTATATGCTAGGTTCCTGAACTCAGCTTTATTTTGTGAACTCCGTGGTTCTGAGGAGTTGGCATGCCGTTTCTCTGCTGTTGCACATGAACCTGAATAGTTGAGCAGACATCCATAAAACAAAAACGGAGAGAACAGTTAGTAATGCATTCAGCTCAGTAGAGTGTTGACTTCAAATTTGCCCAGAAGTACTATGTGCTAACTTCAAATAAACCTTTGAATATACTTACCTTATGATTTAGAGTTGTCTACAACCAGTTTTGAGAGTGTGCTACTAACATTTCGGAAGGTACTTTAACTAATATCTCCATTTGCACTGAATGGAACTTTACTGTCTCAAAGCAATAGCAAGCCAATGACAGTTCCAATGTATATGCTATGTGGTAGCTTCCGGAATTCAGCTTTATATTGAGTATTCCATGGTTGTGAGTAGTATCGATGCCGTTTCTCTGCAGTTACACCTCAACCAGAATAGTTATGTAGACATACATAATACATTATACACAGAACAGAAAGCAATGTATTCAGCCTTTACTATGGACACTTCAAATTTGCTTAAAAGCACAAGGTGCTAACTTGATATATACATCTGAATTTTACGTACCTTATAACTTAGAGCTGTTTGCAACCAGTTTTATGAGTGTGCTACTAAACTGATAGGTACATTAAATAATACCACCACTTGAACTGAGTGGAACTTTAGTGGATGGAAGAAAAAATAAGCTACATGCATTTCCAACGTAATTGCTATATGCTAGGTTCCTGAACTCAGCTTTATTTTGTGAACTCAATGGTTCTGAGGAGTTGGCATGCCGTTTCTCTGCTGTTGCACATGAACCTGAATAATTGAGTAGACATCCATAAAACAAGAACGGACAGAACAGTTAGTAATGCATTCAGCTCAGTAGAGTGTTCACTTCAATTTTGCCAAGAAGTACTATGCGTTAACTTCAAATAAACCTTTGAATATACTTACCTTAAGATTTAGAGTTGTTTACAACCAGTTTTGAGAGTGTGCTACTAACGTTTCGGAAGGTACTTAAACTAATATCTCCATTTTCACTGAATGGAAAATTACTGTCTCAAAGCAATAGTAAGCCAATGACAGTTCCAATGTATATGCTATGTGGTAGCTTCCGGAATTCAGATTTATATTGAGTATTCCATGGTTGTGAGTAGTATCGATGCCGTTTCTCTGCAGTTACACCTCAACCAGAATAGTTATGTAGACATACATAACACATTATACACAGAACAGAAAGCAATGTATTCAGCCTTTACTATGGACACTTCAAATTTGCTTAAAAGCACAAGGTGCTAACTTGATATATACATCTGAATTTTACGTACCTTATGACAGAGCTGTTTGCAACCAGTTTTATGAGTGTGCTACTAAACTGATAGGTACTTTAAATAATACCACCACTTGAACTGAGTGGAACTTTAGTGGATGGAAGAAAAAATAAGCTACATGCATTTCCAACGTAATTGCTATATGCTAGGTTCCTGAACTCAGCTATATTTTGTGAACTCAATGGTTCTGAGGAGTTGGCATGCCGTTTCTCTGCTGTTGCACATGAACCTGAATAGTTGAGTAGACATCCATAAAACAAGAACGGACAGAACAGTTAGTAATGCATTCAGCTCAGTAGAGTGTTCACTTCAATTTTGCCCAGAAGTACTATGTGCTAACTTCAAATAAACCTTTGAATATACTTACTTTATGATTTAGAGTTGTCTACAACCAGTTTTGAGAGTGTGCTACTAACGTTTCGGAAGGTACTTTAACTAATATCATCATTTTCGCTGAATAGAACTTTACTGTCTCAAAGCAATAGTAAGCCAATGACAGTTCCAATGTATATGCTATGTGGTAGCTTCCGGAATTCAGATTTATATTGAGTATTCCATGGTTGTGAGTAGTATCGATGCCGTTTCTCTGCAGTTACACCTCAACCAGAATAGTTATGTAGACATACATAACACATTATACACAGAACAGAAAGCAATGTATTCAGCCTTTACTATGGACACTTCAAATTTGCTTAAAAGCACAAGGTGCTAACTTGATATATACATCTGAATTTTACGTACCTTATGACAGAGCTGTTTGCAACCAGTTTTATGAGTGTGCTACTAAACTGATAGGTACTTTAAATAATACCACCACTTGAACTGAGTGGAACTTTAGTGGATGGAAGAAAAAATAAGCTACATGCATTTCCAACGGAATTGCTATATGCTAGGTTCCTGAACTCAGCTTTATTTTGTGAACTCCGTGGTTCTGAGGAGTTGGCATGCCGTTTCTCTGCTGTTGCACATGAACCTGAATAGTTGAGCAGACATCCATAAAACAAAAACGGAGAGAACAGTTAGTAATGCATTCAGCTCAGTAGAGTGTTGACTTCAAATTTGCCCAGAAGTACTATGTGCTAACTTCAAATAAACCTTTGAATATACTTACCTTATGATTTAGAGTTGTCTACAACCAGTTTTGAGAGTGTGCTACTAACATTTCGGAAGGTACTTTAACTAATATCTCCATTTGCACTGAATGGAACTTTACTGTCTCAAAGCAATAGCAAGCCAATGACAGTTCCAATGTATATGCTATGTGGTAGCTTCCGGAATTCAGCTTTATATTGAGTATTCCATGGTTGTGAGTAGTATCGATGCCGTTTCTCTGCAGTTACACCTCAACCAGAATAGTTATGTAGACATACATAATACATTATACACAGAACAGAAAGCAATGTATCCAGCCTTTACTATGGACACTTCAAATTTGCTTAAAAGCACAAGGTGCTAACTTGATATATACATCTGAATTTTACGTACCTTATGACTTAGAGATGTTTGCAACCAGTTTTATGAGTGTGCTACTAAACTGATAGGTACTTTAAATAATACCACCACTTGAACTGAGTGGAACTTTAGTGGATGGAAGAAAAAATAAGCTACATGCATTTCCAACGGAATTGCTATATGCTAGGTTCCTGAACTCAGCTTTATTTTGTGAACTCAATGGTTCTGAGGAGTTGGCATGCCGTTTCTCTGCTGTTGCACATGAACCTGAATAGTTGAGCAGACATCCATAAAACAAAAACGGAGAGAACAGTTAGTAATGCATTCAGCTCAGTAGAGTGTTGACTTCAAATTTGCCCAGAAGTACTATGTGCTAACTTCAAATAAACCTTTGAATATACTTACCTTAAGATTTAGAGTTGTTTACAACCAGTTTTGAGAGTGTGCTACTAACGTTTCGGAAGGTACTTTAACTAATATCTCCATTTTCACTGAATGGAAAATTACTGTCTCAAAGCAATAGTAAGCCAATGACAGTTCCAATGTATATGCTATGTGGTAGCTTCCGGAATTCAGATTTATATTGAGTATTCCATGGTTGTGAGTAGTATCGATGCCGTTTCTCTGCAGTTACACCTCAACCAGAATAGTTATGTAGACATACATAACACATTATACACAGAACAGAAAGCAATGTATTCAGCCTTTACTATGGACACTTCAAATTTGCTTAAAAGCACAAGGTGCTAACTTGATATATACATCTGAATTTTACGTACCTTATGACAGAGCTGTTTGCAACCAGTTTTATGAGTGTGCTACTAAACTGATAGGTACTTTAAATAATACCACCACTTGAACTGAGTGGAACTTTAGTGGAAGGAAGAAAAAATAAGCTACATGCATTTCCAACGGAATTGCTATATGCTAGGTTCCTGAACTCAGCTTTATTTTGTGAACTCCGTGGTTCTGAGGAGTTGGCATGCCGTTTCTCTGCTGTTGCACATGAACCTGAATAGTTGAGCAGACATCCATAAAACAAAAACGGAGAGAACAGTTAGTAATGCATTCAGCTCAGTAGAGTGTTGACTTCAAATTTGCCCAGAAGTACTATGTGCTAACTTCAAATAAACCTTTGAATATACTTACCTTATGATTTAGAGTTGTCTACAACCAGTTTTGAGAGTGTGCTACTAACATTTCGGAAGGTACTTTAACTAATATCTCCATTTGCACTGAATGGAACTTTACTGTCTCAAAGCAATAGCAAGCCAATGACAGTTCCAATGTATATGCTATGTGGTAGCTTCCGGAATTCAGCTTTATATTGAGTATTCCATGGTTGTGAGTAGTATCGATGCCGTTTCTCTGCAGTTACACCTCAACCAGAATAGTTATGTAGACATACATAATACATTATACACAGAACAGAAAGCAATGTATCCAGCCTTTACTATGGACACTTCAAATTTGCTTAAAAGCACAAGGTGCTAACTTGATATATACATCTGAATTTTACGTACCTTATGACTTAGAGATGTTTGCAACCAGTTTTATGAGTGTGCTACTAAACTGATAGGTACTTTAAATAATACCACCACTTGAACTGAGTGGAACTTTAGTGGATGGAAGAAAAAATAAGCTACATGCATTTCCAACGGAATTGCTATATGCTAGGTTCCTGAACTCAGCTTTATTTTGTGAACTCAATGGTTCTGAGGAGTTGGCATGCCGTTTCTCTGCTGTTGCACATGAACCTGAATAGTTGAGCAGACATCCATAAAACAAAAACGGAGAGAACAGTTAGTAATGCATTCAGCTCAGTAGAGTGTTGACTTCAAATTTGCCCAGAAGTACTATGTGCTAACTTCAAATAAACCTTTGAATATACTTACCTTAAGATTTAGAGTTGTTTACAACCAGTTTTGAGAGTGTGCTACTAACGTTTCGGAAGGTACTTTAACTAATATCTCCATTTTCACTGAATGGAAAATTACTGTCTCAAAGCAATAGTAAGCCAATGACAGTTCCAATGTATATGCTATGTGGTAGCTTCCGGAATTCAGATTTATATTGAGTATTCCATGGTTGTGAGTAGTATCGATGCCGTTTCTCTGCAGTTACACCTCAACCAGAATAGTTATGTAGACATACATAACACATTATACACAGAACAGAAAGCAATGTATTCAGCCTTTACTATGGACACTTCAAATTTGCTTAAAAGCACAAGGTGCTAACTTGATATATACATCTGAATTTTACGTACCTTATGACAGAGCTGTTTGCAACCAGTTTTATGAGTGTGCTACTAAACTGATAGGTACTTTAAATAATACCACCACTTGAACTGAGTGGAACTTTAGTGGAAGGAAGAAAAAATAAGCTACATGCATTTCCAACGGAATTGCTATATGCTAGGTTCCTGAACTCAGCTTTATTTTGTGAACTCCGTGGTTCTGAGGAGTTGGCATGCCGTTTCTCTGCTGTTGCACATGAACCTGAATAGTTGAGCAGACATCCATAAAACAAAAACGGAGAGAACAGTTAGTAATGCATTCAGCTCAGTAGAGTGTTGACTTCAAATTTGCCCAGAAGTACTATGTGCTAACTTCAAATAAACCTTTGAATATACTTACCTTATGATTTAGAGTTGTCTACAACCAGTTTTGAGAGTGTGCTACTAACATTTCGGAAGGTACTTTAACTAATATCTCCATTTGCACTGAATGGAACTTTACTGTCTCAAAGCAATAGCAAGCCAATGACAGTTCCAATGTATATGCTATGTGGTAGCTTCCGGAATTCAGCTTTATATTGAGTATTCCATGGTTGTGAGTAGTATCGATGCCGTTTCTCTGCAGTTACACCTCAACCAGAATAGTTATGTAGACATACATAATACATTATACACAGAACAGAAAGCAATGTATTCAGCCTTTACTATGGACACTTCAAATTTGCTTAAAAGCACAAGGTGCTAACTTGATATATACATCTGAATTTTACGTACCTTATAACTTAGAGCTGTTTGCAACCAGTTTTATGAGTGTGCTACTAAACTGATAGGTACATTAAATAATACCACCACTTGAACTGAGTGGAACTTTAGTGGATGGAAGAAAAAATAAGCTACATGCATTTCCAACGTAATTGCTATATGCTAGGTTCCTGAACTCAGCTTTATTTTGTGAACTCAATGGTTCTGAGGAGTTGGCATGCCGTTTCTCTGCTGTTGCACATGAACCTGAATAATTGAGTAGACATCCATAAAACAAGAACGGACAGAACAGTTAGTAATGCATTCAGCTCAGTAGAGTGTTCACTTCAATTTTGCCAAGAAGTACTATGCGTTAACTTCAAATAAACCTTTGAATATACTTACCTTAAGATTTAGAGTTGTTTACAACCAGTTTTGAGAGTGTGCTACTAACGTTTCGGAAGGTACTTTAACTAATATCTCCATTTTCACTGAATGGAAAATTACTGTCTCAAAGCAATAGTAAGCCAATGACAGTTCCAATGTATATGCTATGTGGTAGCTTCCGGAATTCAGATTTATATTGAGTATTCCATGGTTGTGAGTAGTATCGATGCCGTTTCTCTGCAGTTACACCTCAACCAGAATAGTTATGTAGACATACATAACACATTATACACAGAACAGAAAGCAATGTATTCAGCCTTTACTATGGACACTTCAAATTTGCTTAAAAGCACAAGGTGCTAACTTGATATATACATCTGAATTTTACGTACCTTATGACAGAGCTGTTTGCAACCAGTTTTATGAGTGTGCTACTAAACTGATAGGTACTTTAAATAATACCACCACTTGAACTGAGTGGAACTTTAGTGGATGGAAGAAAAAATAAGCTACATGCGTTTCCAACGGAAATGCTATATGCTAGGTTCCTGAACAGCTTTATTTTGTGAACTCAATGGTTCTGAGGAGTTGGCATGCCGTTTCTCTGCTGTTGCACATGAACCTGAATAGTTGAGCAGACATCCATAAAACAAAAACGGAGAGAACAGTTAGTAATGCATTCAGCTCAGTAGAGTGTTGACTTCAAATTTGCCCAGAAGTACTATGTGCTAACTTCAAATAAACCTTTGAATATACTTACCTTATGATTTAGAGTTGTCTACAACCAGTTTTGAGAGTGTGCTACTAACATTTCGGAAGGTACTTTAACTAATATCTCCATTTGCACTGAATGGAACTTTACTGTCTCAAAGCAATAGCAAGCCAATGACAGTTCCAATGTATATGCTATGTGGTAGCTTCCGGAATTCAGCTTTATATTGAGTATTCCATGGTTGTGAGTAGTATCGATGCCGTTTCTCTGCAGTTACACCTCAACCAGAATAGTTATGTAGACATACATAACACATTATACACAGAACAGAAAGCAATGTATTCAGCCTTTACTACGGACACTTCAAATTTGCTTAAAAGCACAAGGTGCTAACTTGATATATACATCTGAATTTTACGTACCTTATGACTTAGAGCTGTTTGTAACCAGTTTTATGAGTGTGCTACTAAACTGATAGGTACTTTAAATAATACCACCACTTGAACTGAGTGGAACTGTAGTGGATGGAAGAAAAAATAAGCTACATGCATTTCCAACGGAATTGCTATAAGCTAGGTTCCTGAACTCAGCTTTATTTTGTGAACTCCGTGGTTCTGAGGAGTTGGCATGCCGTTTCTCTGCTGTTGCACATGAACCTGAATAGTTGAGCAGACATCCATAAAACAAAAACGGAGAGAACAGTTAGTAATGCATTCAGCTCAGTAGAGTTTTCACTTCAATTTTGCCCAGAAGTACTATGCGCTAACCAAATAAACCTTTGAATATACTTACCTTAAGCTTTAGAGTTGTTTACAACCAGTTTTGAGAGTGTGCTACTAACGTTTCGGAAGGTACTTTAACTAATATCTCCATTTTCACTGAATGGAAAATTACTGTCTCAAAGCAATAGTAAGCCAATGACAGTTCCAATGTATATGCTATGTGGTAGCTTCCGGAATTCAGATTTATATTGAGTATTCCATGGTTGTGAGTAGTATCGATGCCGTTTCTCTGCAGTTACACCTCAACCAGAATAGTTATGTAGACATACATAACACATTATACACAGAACAGAAAGCAATGTATTCAGCCTTTACTATGGACACTTCAAATTTGCTTAAAAGCACAAGGTGCTAACTTGATATATACATCTGAACTTTACGTACCTTATGACTTAGAGCTGTTTGTAACCAGTTTTATGAGTGTGCTACTAAACTGATAGGTACTTTAAATAATACCACCACTTGAACTGAGTGGAACTGTAGTGGATGGAAGAAAAAATAAGCTACATGCATTTCCAACGGAATTGCTATAAGCTAGGTTCCTGAACTCAGCTTTATTTTGTGAACTCCGTGGTTCTGAGGAGTTGGCATGCCGTTTCTCTGCTGTTGCACATGAACCTGAATAGTTGAGCAGACATCCATAAAACAAAAACGGAGAGAACAGTTAGTAATGCATTCAGCTCAGTAGAGTGTTGACTTCAAATTTGCCCAGAAGTACTATGTGCTAACTTCAAATAAACCTTTGAATATACTTACCTTATGATTTAGAGTTGTCTACAACCAGTTTTGAGAGTGTGCTACTAACATTTCGGAAGGTACTTTAACTAATATCTCCATTTGCACTGAATGGAACTTTACTGTCTCAAAGCAATAGCAAGCCAATGACAGTTCCAATGTATATGCTATGTGGTAGCTTCCGGAATTCAGCTTTATATTGAGTATTCCATGGTTGTGAGTAGTATCGATGCCGTTTCTCTGCAGTTACACCTCAACCAGAATAGTTATGTAGACATACATAACACATTATACACAGAACAGAAAGCAATGTATTCAGCCTTTACTATGGACACTTCAAATTTGCTTAAAAGCACAAGGTGCTAACTTGATATATACATCTGAATTTTACGTACCTTATGACTTAGAGCTGTTTGCAACCAGTTTTATGAGTGTGCTACTAAACTGATAGGTACTTTAAATAATACCACCACTTGAACTGAGTGGAACTTTAGTGGATGGAAGAAAAAATAAGCTACATGCATTTCCAACGGAATTGCTATATGCTAGGTTCCTGAACTCAGCTTTATTTTGTGAACTCCGTGGTTCTGAGGAGTTGGCATGCCGTTTCTCTGCTGTTGCACATGAACCTGAATAGTTGAGTAGACATCCATAAAACAACAACGGAGAGAACAGTTAGTAATGCATTCAGCTCAGTAGAGTTTTCACTTCAATTTTGCCCAGAAGTACTATGCGCTAACCAAATAAACCTTTGAATATACTTACCTTATGATTTAGAGTTGTCTACAACCAGTTTTGAGAGTGTGCTACTAACGTTTCGGAAGGTACTTTAACTAATATCTCCATTTGCACTGAATGGAACTTTACTGTCTCAAAGCAATAGTAAGCCAATGACAGTTCCAATGTATATGCTATGTGGTAGATTCCGGAATTCAGCTTTATATTGAGTATTCCATGGTTGTGAGTAGTATCGATGCCGTTTTTCTGCAGTTACACCTCAACCAGAATAGTTATGTAGACATACATAACACATTATACACAGAACAGAAAGCAATGTATTCAGCCTTTACTATGGACACTTCAAATTTGCTTAAAAGCACAAGGTGCTAACTTGATATATACATCTGAATTTTACGTACCTTATGACTTAAAGCTGTTTGCAACCAGTTTTATGAGTGTGCTACTAAACTGATAGGTACTTTAAATAATACCACCACTTGAACTGAGTGGAACTTTAGTGGATGGAAGAAAAAATAAGCTACATGCATTTCCAACGTAATTGCTATATGCTAGGTTCCTGAACTCAGCTTTATTTTGTGAACTCAATGGTTCTGAGGAGTTGGCATGCCGTTTCTCTGCTGTTGCACATGAACCTGAATAGTTGAGCAGACATCCATAAAACAAAAACGGAGAGAACAGTTAGTAATGCATTCAGCTCAGTAGAGTGTTGACTTCAAATTTGCCCAGAAGTACTATGTGCTAACTTCAAATAAACCTTTGAATATACTTACCTGAAGATTTAGAGTTGTTTACAACCAGTTTTGAGAGTGTGCTACTAACGTTTCGGAAGGTACTTTAACTAATATCTCCATTTTCACTGAATGGAAAATTACTGTCTCAAAGCAATAGTAAGCCAATGACAGTTCCAATGTATATGCTATGTGGTAGCTTCCGGAATTCAGATTTATATTGAGTATTCCATGGTTGTGAGTAGTATCGATGCCGTTTCTCTGCAGTTACACCTCAACCAGAATTGTTATGTAGACATACATAACACATTATACACAGAACAGAAAGCAATGTATACAGCTTCTACGAGTATACTCTTCAAATTTGCTTAAAAGCACAAGGTGCTAACTTGATATATACATCTGAATTTTACGTACCTTATAACTTAGAGCTGTTTGCAACCAGTTTTATGAGTGTGCTACTAAACTGATAGGTACTTTAAATAATACCACCACTTGAACTGAGTGGAACTTTAGTGGATGGAAGAAAAAATAAAATAGCGTTTCCAACGGAAATGCTATATGCTAGGTTCCTGAACAGCTTTATTTTGTGAACTCAATGGTTCTGAGGAGTTGGCATGCCGTTTCTCTGCTGTTGCACATGAACCTGAATAGTTGAGCAGACATCCATAAAACAAAAACGGAGAGAACAGTTAGTAATGCATTCAGCTCAGTAGAGTGTGGACTTCAAATTTGCCCAGAAGTACTATGTGCTAACTTCAAATAAACCTTTGAATATACTTACCTTATGATTTAGAGTTGTCTACAACCAGTTTTGAGATTGTGCTACTAACGTTTCGGAAGGTATTTTAACTAATATCTCCATTTGCACTGAATGGAACTTTACTGTCTCAAAACAATAGTAAGCCAATGACAGTTCCAATGTATATGCTATTTGGTAGCTTCCGGAATTCAGCTTTATATTGAGTATTCCATGGTTGTGAGTAGTATCGATGCCGTTTCTCTGCAGTTACACCTCAACCAGAATAGTTATGTAGACATACATAACACATTATACACAGAACAGAAAGCAATGTATTCAGCCTTTACTATGGACACTTCAAATTTGCTTAAAAGCACAAGGTGCTAACTTGATATATACATCTGAATTTTACGTACCTTATGACTTAGAGATGTTTGCAACCAGTTTTATGAGTGTGCTACTAAACTGATAGGTACTTTAAATAATACCACCACTTGAACTGAGTGGAACTGTAGTGGATGGAAGAAAAAATAAGCTACATGCATTTCCAACGGAATTGCTATAAGCTAGGTTCCTGAACTCAGCTTTATTTTGTGAACTCCGTGGTTCTGAGGAGTTGGCATGCCGTTTCTCTGCTGTTGCACATGAACCTGAATAGTTGAGAAGTCATCCATAAAACAAAAACGGAGAGAACAGTTAGTAATGCATTCAGCTCAGTAGAGTTTTCACTTCAATTTTGCCCAGAAGTACTATGCGCTAACCAAATAAACCTTTGAATATACTTACCTTAAGATTTAGAGTTGTTTACAACCAGTTTTGAGAGTGTGCTACTACCCTTTCGGAAGGTACTTTAACTAATATCTCCATTTTCACTGAATGGAAAATTACTGTCTCAAAGCAATAGTAAGCCAATGACAGTTCCAATGTATATGCTATGTGGTAGCTTCCGGAATTCAGATTTATATTGAGTATTCCATGGTTGTGAGTAGTATCGATGCCGTTTCTCTGCAGTTACACCTCAACCAGAATAGTTATGTAGACATACATAACACATTATACACAGAACAGAAAGCAATGTATTCAGCCTTTACTATGGACACTTCAAATTTGCTTAAAAGCACGAGGTGCTAACTTGATATATACATCTGAATTTTACGTACCTTATGACTTAGAGCTGTTTGTAACCAGTTTTATGAGTGTGCTACTAAACTGATAGGTACTTTAAATAATACCACCACTTGAACTGAGTGGAACTGTAGTGGATGGAAGAAAAAATAAGCTACATGCATTTCCAACGGTATTGCTATAAGCTAGGTTCCTGA
The DNA here is from genome assembly GCF_048418815.1 of Hemitrygon akajei. Taxonomy (NCBI): domain Eukaryota; kingdom Metazoa; phylum Chordata; class Chondrichthyes; order Myliobatiformes; family Dasyatidae; genus Hemitrygon; species Hemitrygon akajei. The sequence continues at coordinate 44,842,439 of NC_133147.1, read as the reverse complement.
ACTCAGCTTTATTTTGTGAACTCCGTGGTTCTGAGGAGTTGGCATGCCGTTTCTCTGCTGTTGCACATGAACCTGAATAGTTGAGCAGACATCCATAAAACAAAAACGGAGAGAACAGTTAGTAATGCATTCAGCTCAGTAGAGTGTTGACTTCAAATTTGCCCAGAAGTACTATGTGCTAACTTCAAATAAACCTTTGAATATACTTACCTTATGATTTAGAGTTGTCTACAACCAGTTTTGAGAGTGTGCTACTAACGTTTCGGAAGGTACTTTAACTAATATCTCCATTTGCACTGAATGGAACTTTACTGTCTCAAAGCAATAGCAAGCCAATGACAGTTCCAATGTATATGCTATGTGGTAGCTTCCGGAATTCAGCTTTATATTGAGTATTTCATGGTTGTGAGTAGTATCGATGCCGTTTCTCTGCAGTTACACCTCAACCAGAATAGTTATGTAGACATACATAATACATTATACACAGAACAGAAAGCAATGTATTCAGCCTTTACTATGGACACTTCAAATTTGCTTAAAAGCACAAGGTGCTAACTTGATATATACATCTGAATTTAACGTACCTTATGACTTAGAGATGTTTGCAACCAGTTTTATGAGTGCGCTACTAAACTGATAGGTACATTAAATAATACCACCACTTGAACTGAGTGGAACTTTAGTGGATGGAAGAAAAAATAAGCTACATGCATTTCCAACGTAATTGCTATATGCTAGGTTCCTGAACTCAGCTTTATTTTGTGAACTCAATGGTTCTGAGGAGTTGGCATGCCGTTTCTCTGCTGTTGCACATGAACATGAATAATTGAGTAGACATCCATAAAACAAGAACGGACAGAACAGTTAGTAATGCATTCAGCTCAGTAGAGTGTTCACTTCAATTTTGCCAAGAAGTACTATGAGTTAACTTCAAATAAACCTTTGAATATACTTACCTTAAGATTTAGAGTTGTTTACAACCAGTTTTGAGAGTGTGCTACTAACGTTTCGGAAGGTACTTTAACTAATATCTCCATTTTCACTGAATGGAAAATTACTGTCTCAAAGCAATAGTAAGCCAATGACAGTTCCAATGTATATGCTATGTGGTAGCTTCCGGAATTCAGATTTATATTGAGTATTCCATGGTTGTGAGTAGTATCGATGCCGTTTCTCTGCAGTTACACCTCAACCAGAATAGTTATGTAGACATACATAACACATTATACACAGAACAGAAAGCAATGTATACAGCTTCTACGAGTATACTCTTCAAATTTGCTTAAAAGCACAAGGTGCTAACTTGATATATACATCTGAATTTTACGTACCTTATAACTTAGAGCTGTTTGCAACCAGTTTTATGAGTGTGCTACTAAACTGATAGGTACTTTAAATAATACCACCACTTGAACTGAGTGGAACTTTAGTGGATGGAAGAAAAAATAAGCTACATGCGTTTCCAACGGAAATGCTATATGCTAGGTTCCTGAACAGCTTTATTTTGTGAACTCAATGGTTCTGAGGAGTTGGCATGCCGTTTCTCTGCTGTTGCACATGAACCTGAATAGTTTAGCAGACATCCATAAAACAAAAACGGAGAGAACAGTTAGTAATGCATTCAGCTCAGTAGAGTTTTCACTTCAATTTTGCCCAGAAGTACTATGCGCTAACCAAATAAACCTTTGAATATACTTACCTTAAGATTTAGAGTTGTTTACAACCAGTTTTGAGAGTGTGTTACTAACTTTTCGGAAGGTACTTTAACTAATATCTCCATTTTCACTGAATGGAAAATTACTGTCTCAAAGCAATAGTAAGCCAATGACAGTTCCAATGTATATGCTATGTGGTAGCTTCCGGAATTCAGATTTATATTGAGTATTCCATGGTTGTGAGTAGTATCGATGCCGTTTCTCTGCAGTTACACCTCAACCAGAATAGTTATGTAGACATACATAACACATTATACACAGAACAGAAAGCAATGTATTCAGCCTTTACTATGGACACTTCAAATTTGCTTAAAAGCACAAGGTGCTAACTTGATATATACATCTGAATTTTACGTACCTTATGACTTAGAGCTGTTTGTAACCAGTTTTATGAGTGTGCTACTAAACTGATAGGTACTTTAAATAATACCACCACTTGAACTGAGTGGAACTGTAGTGGATGGAAGAAAAAATAAGCTACATGCATTTCCAACGGAATTGCTATAAGCTAGGTTCCTGAACTCAGCTTTATTTTGTGAACTCCGTGGTTCTGAGGAGTTGGCATGCCGTTTCTCTGCTGTTGCACATGAACCTGAATAGTTGAGCAGACATCCATAAAACAAAAACGGAGAGAACAGTTAGTAATGCATTCAGCTCAGTAGAGTGTTGACTTCAAATTTGCCCAGAAGTACTATGTGCTAACTTCAAATAAACCTTTGAATATACTTACCTTATGATTTAGAGTTGTCTACAACCAGTTTTGAGAGTGTGCTACTAACGTTTCGGAAGGTACTTTAACTAATATCTCCATTTGCACTGAATGGAACTTTACTGTCTCAAAGCAATAGCAAGCCAATGACAGTTCCAATGTATATGCTATGTGGTAGCTTCCGGAATTCAGCTTTATATTGAGTATTCCATGGTTGTGAGTAGTATCGATGCCGTTTCTCTGCAGTTACACCTCAACCAGAATAGTTATGTAGACATACATAATACATTATACACAGAACAGAAAGCAATGTATTCAGCCTTTACTATGGACACTTCAAATTTGCTTAAAAGCACAAGGTGCTAACTTGATATATACATCTGAATTTAACGTACCTTATGACTTAGAGATGTTTGCAACCAGTTTTATGAGTGCGCTACTAAACTGATAGGTACATTAAATAATACCACCACTTGAACTGAGTGGAACTTTAGTGGATGGAAGAAAAAATAAGCTACATGCATTTCCAACGTAATTGCTATATGCTAGGTTCCTGAACTCAGCTTTATTTTGTGAACTCAATGGTTCTGAGGAGTTGGCATGCCGTTTCTCTGCTGTTGCACATGAACATGAATAATTGAGTAGACATCCATAAAACAAGAACGGACAGAACAGTTAGTAATGCATTCAGCTCAGTAGAGTGTTCACTTCAATTTTGCCAAGAAGTACTATGAGTTAACTTCAAATAAACCTTTGAATATACTTACCTTAAGATTTAGAGTTGTTTACAACCAGTTTTGAGAGTGTGCTACTAACGTTTCGGAAGGTACTTTAACTAATATCTCCATTTTCACTGAATGGAAAATTACTGTCTCAAAGCAATAGTAAGCCAATGACAGTTCCAATGTATATGCTATGTGGTAGCTTCCGGAATTCAGATTTATATTGAGTATTCCATGGTTGTGAGTAGTATCGATGCCGTTTCTCTGCAGTTACACCTCAACCAGAATAGTTATGTAGACATACATAACACATTATACACAGAACAGAAAGCAATGTATACAGCTTCTACGAGTATACTCTTCAAATTTGCTTAAAAGCACAAGGTGCTAACTTGATATATACATCTGAATTTTACGTACCTTATAACTTAGAGCTGTTTGCAACCAGTTTTATGAGTGTGCTACTAAACTGATAGGTACTTTAAATAATACCACCACTTGAACTGAGTGGAACTTTAGTGGATGGAAGAAAAAATAAGCTACATGCGTTTCCAACGGAAATGCTATATGCTAGGTTCCTGAACAGCTTTATTTTGTGAACTCAATGGTTCTGAGGAGTTGGCATGCCGTTTCTCTGCTGTTGCACATGAACCTGAATAGTTTAGCAGACATCCATAAAACAAAAACGGAGAGAACAGTTAGTAATGCATTCAGCTCAGTAGAGTTTTCACTTCAATTTTGCCCAGAAGTACTATGCGCTAACCAAATAAACCTTTGAATATACTTACCTTAAGATTTAGAGTTGTTTACAACCAGTTTTGAGAGTGTGTTACTAACTTTTCGGAAGGTACTTTAACTAATATCTCCATTTTCACTGAATGGAAAATTACTGTCTCAAAGCAATAGTAAGCCAATGACAGTTCCAATGTATATGCTATGTGGTAGCTTCCGGAATTCAGATTTATATTGAGTATTCCATGGTTGTGAGTAGTATCGATGCCGTTTCTCTGCAGTTACACCTCAACCAGAATAGTTATGTAGACATACATAACACATTATACACAGAACAGAAAGCAATGTATTCAGCCTTTACTATGGACACTTCAAATTTGCTTAAAAGCACAAGGTGCTAACTTGATATATACATCTGAATTTTACGTACCTTATGACTTAGAGCTGTTTGTAACCAGTTTTATGAGTGTGCTACTAAACTGATAGGTACTTTAAATAATACCACCACTTGAACTGAGTGGAACTGTAGTGGATGGAAGAAAAAATAAGCTACATGCATTTCCAACGGAATTGCTATAAGCTAGGTTCCTGAACTCAGCTTTATTTTGTGAACTCCGTGGTTCTGAGGAGTTGGCATGCCGTTTCTCTGCTGTTGCACATGAACCTGAATAGTTGAGCAGACATCCATAAAACAAAAACGGAGAGAACAGTTAGTAATGCATTCAGCTCAGTAGAGTGTTGACTTCAAATTTGCCCAGAAGTACTATGTGCTAACTTCAAATAAACCTTTGAATATACTTACCTTATGATTTAGAGTTGTCTACAACCAGTTTTGAGAGTGTGCTACTAACGTTTCGGAAGGTACTTTAACTAATATCTCCATTTGCACTGAATGGAACTTTACTGTCTCAAAGCAATAGCAAGCCAATGACAGTTTCAATGTATATGCTATGTGGTAGCTTCCGGAATTCAGCTTTATATTGAGTATTCCATGGTTGTGAGTAGTATCGATGCCGTTTCTCTGCAGTTACACCTCAACCAGAATAGTTATGTAGACATACATAATACATTATACACAGAACAGAAAGCAATGTATTCAGCCTTTACTATGGACACTTCAAATTTGCTTAAAAGCACAAGGTGCTAACTTGATATATACATCTGAATTTAACGTACCTTATGACTTAGAGATGTTTGCAACCAGTTTTATGAGTGCGCTACTAAACTGATAGGTACATTAAATAATACCACCACTTGAACTGAGTGGAACTTTAGTGGATGGAAGAAAAAATAAGCTACATGCATTTCCAACGTAATTGCTATATGCTAGGTTCCTGAACTCAGCTTTATTTTGTGAACTCAATGGTTCTGAGGAGTTGGCATGCCGTTTCTCTGCTGTTGCACATGAACATGAATAATTGAGTAGACATCCATAAAACAAGAACGGACAGAACAGTTAGTAATGCATTCAGCTCAGTAGAGTGTTCACTTCAATTTTGCCAAGAAGTACTATGAGTTAACTTCAAATAAACCTTTGAATATACTTACCTTAAGATTTAGAGTTGTTTACAACCAGTTTTGAGAGTGTGCTACTAACGTTTCGGAAGGTACTTTAACTAATATCTCCATTTTCACTGAATGGAAAATTACTGTCTCAAAGCAATAGTAAGCCAATGACAGTTCCAATGTATATGCTATGTGGTAGCTTCCGGAATTCAGATTTATATTGAGTATTCCATGGTTGTGAGTAGTATCGATGCCGTTTCTCTGCAGTTACACCTCAACCAGAATAGTTATGTAGACATACATAACACATTATACACAGAACAGAAAGCAATGTATACAGCTTCTACGAGTATACTCTTCAAATTTGCTTAAAAGCACAAGGTGCTAACTTGATATATACATCTGAATTTTACGTACCTTATAACTTAGAGCTGTTTGCAACCAGTTTTATGAGTGTGCTACTAAACTGATAGGTACTTTTAATAATACCACCACTTGAACTGAGTGGAACTTTAGTGGATGGAAGAAAAAATAAGCTACATGCGTTTCCAACGGAAATGCTATATGCTAGGTTCCTGAACAGCTTTATTTTGTGAACTCAATGGTTCTGAGGAGTTGGCATGCCGTTTCTCTGCTGTTGCACATGAACCTGAATAGTTGAGCAGACATCCATAAAACAAAAACGGAGAGAACAGTTAGTAATGCATTCAGCTCAGTAGAGTTTTCACTTCAATTTTGCCCAGAAGTACTATGCGCTAACCAAATAAACCTTTGAATATACTTACCTTAAGATTTAGAGTTGTTTACAAACAGTTTTGAGAGTGTGCTACTAACTTTTCGGAAGGTACTTTAACTAATATCTCCATTTGCACTGAATGGAACTTTACTGTCTCAAAACAATAGTAAGCCAATGACAGTTCCAATGTATATGCTATTTGGTAGCTTCCGGAATTCAGCTTTATATTGAGTATTCCATGGTTGTGAGTAGTATCGATGCCGTTTCTCTGCAGTTACACCTCAACCAGAATAGTTATGTAGACATACATAACACATTATACACAGAACAGAAAGCAATGTATTCAGCCTTTACTATGGACACTTCAAATTTGCTTAAAAGCACAAGGTGCTAACTTGATATATACATCTGAATTTTACGTACCTTATGACTTAGAGCTGTTTGTAACCAGTTTTATGAGTGTGCTACTAAACTGATAGGTACTTTAAATAATACCACCACTTGAACTGAGTGGAACTTTAGTGGATGAAAGAAAAAATAAGCTACATGCATTTCCAACGGAATTGCTATATGCTACGTTCCTGAACTCAGCTTTATTTTGTGAACTCCGTGGTTCTGAGGAGTTGGCATGCCGTTTCTCTGCTGTTGCACATGAACCTGAATAGTTGAGCAGACATCCATAAAACAAAAACGGAGAGAAAAGTTAGTAATGCATTCAGCTCAGTAGAGTGTTGACTTCAAATTTGCCCAGAAGTACTATGTGCTAACTTCAAATAAACCTTTGAATATACTTACCTTATGATTTAGAGTTGTCTACAACCAGTTTTGAGAGTGTGCTACTAACGTTTCGGAAGGTACTTTAACTAATATCTCCATTTGCACTGAATGGAACTTTACTGTCTCAAAGCAATAGCAAGCCAATGACAGTTCCAATGTATATGCTATGTGGTAGCTTCCGGAATTCAGCTTTATATTGAGTATTCCATGGTTGTGAGTAGTATCGATGCCGTTTCTCTGCAGTTACACCTCAACCAGAATAGTTATGTAGACATACATAACACATTATACACAGAACAGAAAGCAATGTATTCAGCCTTTACTATGGACACTTCAAATTTGCTTAAAAGCACAAGGTGCTAACTTGATATATACATCTGAATTTTACGTACCTTATGACAGAGCTGTTTGCAACCAGTTTTATGAGTGTGCTACTAAACTGATAGGTACTTTAAATAATACCACCACTTGAACTGAGTGGAACTTTAGTGGATGGAAGAAAAAATAAGCTACATGCATTTCCAACGTAATTGCTATATGCTAGGTTCCTGAACTCAGCTTTATTTTGTGAACTCCGTGGTTCTGAGGAGTTGGCATGCCGTTTCTCTGCTGTTGCACATGAACCTGAATAGTTGAGCAGACATCCATAAAACAAAAACGGAGAGAACAGTTAGTAATGCATTCAGCTCAGTAGAGTGTTGACTTCAAATTTGCCCAGAAGTACTATGTGCTAACTTCAAATAAACCTTTGAATATACTTACCTTATGATTTAGAGTTGTCTACAACCAGTTTTGAGAGTGTGCTACTAACGTTTCGGAAGGTACTTTAACTAATATCTCCATTTGCACTGAATGGAACTTTACTGTCTCAAAGCAATAGCAAGCCAATGACAGTTCCAATGTATATGCTATGTGGTAGCTTCCGGAATTCAGCTTTATATTGAGTATTCCATGGTTGTGAGTAGTATCGATGCCGTTTCTCTGCAGTTACACCTCAACCAGAATAGTTATGTAGACATACATAATACATTATACACAGAACAGAAAGCAATGTATTCAGCCTTTACTATGGACACTTCAAATTTGCTTAAAAGCACAAGGTGCTAACTTGATATATACATCTGAATTTAACGTACCTTATGACTTAGAGATGTTTGCAACCAGTTTTATGAGTGCGCTACTAAACTGATAGGTACATTAAATAATACCACCACTTGAACTGAGTGGAACTTTAGTGGATGGAAGAAAAAATAAGCTACATGCATTTCCAACGTAATTGCTATATGCTAGGTTCCTGAACTCAGCTTTATTTTGTGAACTCAATGGTTCTGAGGAGTTGGCATGCCGTTTCTCTGCTGTTGCACATGAACATGAATAATTGAGTAGACATCCATAAAACAAGAACGGACAGAACAGTTAGTAATGCATTCAGCTCAGTAGAGTGTTCACTTCAATTTTGCCAAGAAGTACTATGAGTTAACTTCAAATAAACCTTTGAATATACTTACCTTAAGATTTAGAGTTGTTTACAACCAGTTTTGAGAGTGTGCTACTAACGTTTCGGAAGGTACTTTAACTAATATCTCCATTTTCACTGAATGGAAAATTACTGTCTCAAAGCAATAGTAAGCCAATGACAGTTCCAATGTATATGCTATGTGGTAGCTTCCGGAATTCAGATTTATATTGAGTATTCCATGGTTGTGAGTAGTATCGATGCCGTTTCTCTGCAGTTACACCTCAACCAGAATAGTTATGTAGACATACATAACACATTATACACAGAACAGAAAGCAATGTATACAGCTTCTACGAGTATACTCTTCAAATTTGCTTAAAAGCACAAGGTGCTAACTTGATATATACATCTGAATTTTACGTACCTTATAACTTAGAGCTGTTTGCAACCAGTTTTATGAGTGTGCTACTAAACTGATAGGTACTTTAAATAATACCACCACTTGAACTGAGTGGAACTTTAGTGGATGGAAGAAAAAATAAGCTACATGCGTTTCCAACGGAAATGCTATATGCTAGGTTCCTGAACAGCTTTATTTTGTGAACTCAATGTTTCTGAGGAGTTGGCATGCCGTTTCTCTGCTGTTGCACATGAACCTGAATAGTTGAGCAGACATCCATAAAACAAAAACGGAGAGAACAGTTAGTAATGCATTCAGCTCAGTAGAGTTTTCACTTCAATTTTGCCCAGAAGTACTATGCGCTAACCAAATAAACCTTTGAATATACTTACCTTAAGATTTAGAGTTGTTTACAACCAGTTTTGAGAGTGTGCTACTAACTTTTCGGAAGGTACTTTAACTAATATCTCCATTTTCACTGAATGGAAAATTACTGTCTCAAAGCAATAGTAAGCCAATGACAGTTCCAATGTATATGCTATGTGGTAGCTTCCGGAATTCAGATTTATATTGAGTATTCCATGGTTGTGAGTAGTATCGATGCCGTTTCTCTGCAGTTACACCTCAACCAGAATAGTTATGTAGACATACATAACACATTATACACAGAACAGAAAGCAATGTATTCAGCCTTTACTATGGACACTTCAAATTTGCTTAAAAGCACAAGGTGCTAACTTGATATATACATCTGAATTTTACGTACCTTATGACTTAGAGCTGTTTGTAACCAGTTTTATGAGTGTGCTACTAAACTGATAGGTACTTTAAATAATACCACCACTTGAACTGAGTGGAACTGTAGTGGATGGAAGAAAAAATAAGCTACATGCATTTCCAACGGAATTGCTATAAGCTAGGTTCCTGAACTCAGCTTTATTTTGTGAACTCCGTGGTTCTGAGGAGTTGGCATGCCGTTTCTCTGCTGTTGCACATGAACCTGAATAGTTGAGCAGACATCCATAAAACAAAAACGGAGAGAACAGTTAGTAATGCATTCAGCTCAGTAGAGTGTTGACTTCAAATTTGCCCAGAAGTACTATGTGCTAACTTCAAATAAACCTTTGAATATACTTACCTTATGATTTAGAGTTGTCTACAACCAGTTTTGAGAGTGTGCTACTAACGTTTCGGAAGGTACTTTAACTAATATCTCCATTTGCACTGAATGGAACTTTACTGTCTCAAAGCAATAGCAAGCCAATGACAGTTCCAATGTATATGCTATGTGGTAGCTTCCGGAATTCAGCTTTATATTGAGTATTCCATGGTTGTGAGTAGTATCGATGCCGTTTCTCTGCAGTTACACCTCAACCAGAATAGTTATGTAGACATACATAATACATTATACACAGAACAGAAAGCAATGTATTCAGCCTTTACTATGGACACTTCAAATTTGCTTAAAAGCACAAGGTGCTAACTTGATATATACATCTGAATTTAACGTACCTTATGACTTAGAGATGTTTGCAACCAGTTTTATGAGTGCGCTACTAAACTGATAGGTACATTAAATAATACCACCACTTGAACTGAGTGGAACTTTAGTGGATGGAAGAAAAAATAAGCTACATGCATTTCCAACGTAATTGCTATATGCTAGGTTCCTGAACTCAGCTTTATTTTGTGAACTCAATGGTTCTGAGGAGTTGGCATGCCGTTTCTCTGCTGTTGCACATGAACATGAATAATTGAGTAGACATCCATAAAACAAGAACGGACAGAACAGTTAGTAATGCATTCAGCTCAGTAGAGTGTTCACTTCAATTTTGCCAAGAAGTACTATGAGTTAACTTCAAATAAACCTTTGAATATACTTACCTTAAGATTTAGAGTTGTTTACAACCAGTTTTGAGAGTGTGCTACTAACGTTTCGGAAGGTACTTTAACTAATATCTCCATTTTCACTGAATGGAAAATTACTGTCTCAAAGCAATAGTAAGCCAATGACAGTTCCAATGTATATGCTATGTGGTAGCTTCCGGAATTCAGATTTATATTGAGTATTCCATGGTTGTGAGTAGTATCGATGCCGTTTCTCTGCAGTTACACCTCAACCAGAATAGTTATGTAGACATACATAACACATTATACACAGAACAGAAAGCAATGTATACAGCTTCTACGAGTATACTCTTCAAATTTGCTTAAAAGCACAAGGTGCTAACTTGATATATACATCTGAATTTTACGTACCTTATAACTTAGAGCTGTTTGCAACCAGTTTTATGAGTGTGCTACTAAACTGATAGGTACTTTAAATAATACCACCACTTGAACTGAGTGGAACTTTAGTGGATGGAAGAAAAAATAAGCTACATGCGTTTCCAACGGAAATGCTATATGCTAGGTTCCTGAACAGCTTTATTTTGTGAACTCAATGGTTCTGAGGAGTTGGCATGCCGTTTCTCTGCTGTTGCACATGAACCTGAATAGTTGAGCAGACATCCATAAAACAAAAACGGAGAGAACAGTTAGTAATGCATTCAGCTCAGTAGAGTTTTCACTTCAATTTTGCCCAGAAGTACTATGCGCTAACCAAATAAACCTTTGAATATACTTACCTTAAGATTTAGAGTTGTTTACAACCAGTTTTGAGAGTGTGCTACTAACTTTTCGGAAGGTACTTTAACTAATATCTCCATTTGCACTGAATGGAACTTTACTGTCTCAAAACAATAGTAAGCCAATGACAGTTCCAATGTATATGCTATTTGGTAGCTTCCGGAATTCAGCTTTATATTGAGTATTCCATGGTTGTGAGTAGTATCGATGCCGTTTCTCTGCAGTTACACCTCAACCAGAATAGTTATGTAGACATACATAACACATTATACACAGAACAGAAAGCAATGTATTCAGCCTTTACTATGGACACTTCAAATTTGCTTAAAAGCACAAGGTGCTAACTTGATATATACATCTGAATTTTACGTACCTTATGACTTAGAGCTGTTTGTAACCAGTTTTATGAGTGTGCTACTAAACTGATAGGTACTTTAAATAATACCACCACTTGAACTGAGTGGAACTTTAGTGGATGGAAGAAAAAATAAGCTACATGCATTTCCAACGGAATTGCTATATGCTAGGTTCCTGAACTCAGCTTTATTTTGTGAACTCCGTGGTTCTGAGGAGTTGGCATGCCGTTTCTCTGCTGTTGCACATGAACCTGAATAGTTGAGCAGACATCCATAAAACAAAAACGGAGAGAAAAGTTAGTAATGCATTCAGCTCAGTAGAGTGTTGACTTCAAATTTGCCCAGAAGTACTATGTGCTAACTTCAAATAAACCTTTGAATATACTTACCTTATGATTTAGAGTTGTCTACAACCAGTTTTGAGAGTGTGCTACTAACGTTTCGGAAGGTACTTTAACTAATATCTCCATTTGCACTGAATGGAACTTTACTGTCTCAAAGCAATAGCAAGCCAATGACAGTTCCAATGTATATGCTATGTGGTAGCTTCCGGAATTCAGCTTTATATTGAGTATTCCATGGTTGTGAGTAGTATCGATGCCGTTTCTCTGCAGTTACACCTCAACCAGAATAGTTATGTAGACATACATAACACATTATACACAGAACAGAAAGCAATGTATTCAGCCTTTACTATGGACACTTCAAATTTGCTTAAAAGCACAAGGTGCTAACTTGATATATACATCTGAATTTTACGTACCTTATGACAGAGCTGTTTGCAACCAGTTTTATGAGTGTGCTACTAAACTGATAGGTACTTTAAATAATACCACCACTTGAACTGAGTGGAACTTTAGTGGATGGAAGAAAAAATAAGCTACATGCATTTCCAACGTAATTGCTATATGCTAGGTTCCTGAACTCAGCTTTATTTTGTGAACTCCGTGGTTCTGAGGAGTTGGCATGCCGTTTCTCTGCTGTTGCACATGAACCTGAATAGTTGAGCAGACATCCATAAAACAAAAACGGAGAGAACAGTTAGTAATGCATTCAGCTCAGTAGAGTGTTGACTTCAAATTTGCCCAGAAGTACTATGTGCTAACTTCAAATAAACCTTTGAATATACTTACCTTATGATTTAGAGTTGTCTACAACCAGTTTTGAGAGTGTGCTACTAACGTTTCGGAAGGTACTTTAACTAATATCTCCATTTGCACTGAATGGAACTTTACTGTCTCAAAGCAATAGCAAGCCAATGACAGTTCCAATGTATATGCTATGTGGTAGCTTCCGGAATTCAGCTTTATATTGAGTATTCCATGGTTGTGAGTAGTATCGATGCCGTTTCTCTGCAGTTACACCTCAACCAGAATAGTTATGTAGACATACATAATACATTATACACAGAACAGAAAGCAATGTATTCAGCCTTTACTATGGACACTTCAAATTTGCTTAAAAGCACAAGGTGCTAACTTGATATATACATCTGAATTTAACGTACCTTATGACTTAGAGATGTTTGCAACCAGTTTTATGAGTGCGCTACTAAACTGATAGGTACATTAAATAATACCACCACTTGAACTGAGTGGAACTTTAGTGGATGGAAGAAAAAATAAGCTACATGCATTTCCAACGTAATTGCTATATGCTAGGTTCCTGAACTCAGCTTTATTTTGTGAATTCAATGGTTCTGAGGAGTTGGCATGCCGTTTCTCTGCTGTTGCACATGAACATGAATAATTGAGTAGACATCCATAAAACAAGAACGGACAGAACAGTTAGTAATGCATTCAGCTCAGTAGAGTGTTCACTTCAATTTTGCCAAGAAGTACTATGAGTTAACTTCAAATAAACCTTTGAATATACTTACCTTAAGATTTAGAGTTGTTTACAACCAGTTTTGAGAGTGTGCTACTAACGTTTCGGAAGGTACTTTAACTAATATCTCCATTTTCACTGAATGGAAAATTACTGTCTCAAAGCAATAGTAAGCCAATGACAGTTCCAATGTATATGCTATGTGGTAGCTTCCGGAATTCAGATTTATATTGAGTATTCCATGGTTGTGAGTAGTATCGATGCCGTTTCTCTGCAGTTACACCTCAACCAGAATAGTTATGTAGACATACATAACACATTATACACAGAACAGAAAGCAATGTATACAGCTTCTACGAGTATACTCTTCAAATTTGCTTAAAAGCACAAGGTGCTAACTTGATATATACATCTGAATTTTACGTACCTTATAACTTAGAGCTGTTTGCAACCAGTTTTATGAGTGTGCTACTAAACTGATAGGTACTTTAAATAATACCACCACTTGAACTGAGTGGAACTTTAGTGGATGGAAGAAAAAATAAGCTACATGCGTTTCCAACGGAAATGCTATATGCTAGGTTCCTGAACAGCTTTATTTTGTGAACTCAATGGTTCTGAGGAGTTGGCATGCCGTTTCTCTGCTGTTGCACATGAACCTGAATAGTTGAGCAGACATCCATAAAACAAAAACGGAGAGAACAGTTAGTAATGCATTCAGCTCAGTAGAGTTTTCACTTCAATTTTGCCCAGAAGTACTATGCGCTAACCAAATAAACCTTTGAATATACTTACCTTAAGATTTAGAGTTGTTTACAACCAGTTTTGAGAGTGTGCTACTAACTTTTCGGAAGGTACTTTAACTAATATCTCCATTTTCACTGAATGGAAAATTACTGTCTCAAAGCAATAGTAAGCCAATGACAGTTCCAATGTATATGCTATGTGGTAGCTTCCGGAATTCAGATTTATATTGAGTATTCCATGGTTGTGAGTACTATCGATGCCGTTTCTCTGCAGTTACACCTCAACCAGAATAGTTATGTAGACATACATAACACATTATACACAGAACAGAAAGCAATGTATTCAGCCTTTACTATGGACACTTCAAATTTGCTTAAAAGCACAAGGTGCTAACTTGATATATACATCTGAATTTTACGTACCTTATGACTTAGAGCTGTTTGTAACCAGTTTTATGAGTGTGCTACTAAACTGATAGGTACTTTAAATAATACCACCACTTGAACTGAGTGGAACTGTAGTGGATGGAAGAAAAAATAAGCTACATGCATTTCCAACGGAATTGCTATAAGCTAGGTTCCTGAACTCAGCTTTATTTTGTGAACTCCGTGGTTCTGAGGAGTTGGCATGCCGTTTCTCTGCTGTTGCACATGAACCTGAATAGTTGAGCAGACATCCATAAAACAAAAACGGAGAGAACAGTTAGTAATGCATTCAGCTCAGTAGAGTGTTGACTTCAAATTTGCCCAGAAGTACTATGTGCTAACTTCAAATAAACCTTTGAATATACTTACCTTATGATTTAGAGTTGTCTACAACCAGTTTTGAGAGTGTGCTACTAACGTTTCGGAAGGTACTTTAACTAATATCTCCATTTGCACTGAATGGAACTTTACTGTCTCAAAGCAATAGCAAGCCAATGACAGTTCAAATGTATATGCTATGTGGTAGCTTCCGGAATTCAGCTTTATATTGAGTATTCCATGGTTGTGAGTAGTATCGATGCCGTTTCTCTGCAGTTACACCTCAACCAGAATAGTTATGTAGACATACATAATACATTATACACAGAACAGAAAGCAATGTATTCAGCCTTTACTATGGACACTTCAAATTTGCTTAAAAGCACAAGGTGCTAACTTGATATATACATCTGAATTTAACGTACCTTATGACTTAGAGATGTTTGCAACCAGTTTTATGAGTGCGCTACTAAACTGATAGGTACATTAAATAATACCACCACTTGAACTGAGTGGAACTTTAGTGGATGGAAGAAAAAATAAGCTACATGCATTTCCAACGTAATTGCTATATGCTAGGTTCCTGAACTCAGCTTTATTTTGTGAATTCAATGGTTCTGAGGAGTTGGCATGCCGTTTCTCTGCTGTTGCACATGAACATGAATAATTGAGTAGACATCCATAAAACAAGAACGGACAGAACAGTTAGTAATGCATTCAGCTCAGTAGAGTGTTCACTTCAATTTTGCCAAGAAGTACTATGAGTTAACTTCAAATAAACCTTTGAATATACTTACCTTAAGATTTAGAGTTGTTTACAACCAGTTTTGAGAGTGTGCTACTAACGTTTCGGAAGGTACTTTAACTAATATCTCCATTTTCACTGAATGGAAAATTACTGTCTCAAAGCAATAGTAAGCCAATGACAGTTCCAATGTATATGCTATGTGGTAGCTTCCGGAATTCAGATTTATATTGAGTATTCCATGGTTGTGAGTAGTATCGATGCCGTTTCTCTGCAGTTACACCTCAACCAGAATAGTTATGTAGACATACATAACACATTATACACAGAACAGAAAGCAATGTATACAGCTTCTACGAGTATACTCTTCAAATTTGCTTAAAAGCACAAGGTGCTAACTTGATATATACATCTGAATTTTACGTACCTTATAACTTAGAGCTGTTTGCAACCAGTTTTATGAGTGTGCTACTAAACTGATAGGTACTTTAAATAATACCACCACTTGAACTGAGTGGAACTTTAGTGGATGGAAGAAAAAATAAGCTACATGCGTTTCCAACGGAAATGCTATATGCTAGGTTCCTGAACAGCTTTATTTTGTGAACTCAATGGTTCTGAGGAGTTGGCATGCCGTTTCTCTGCTGTTGCACATGAACCTGAATAGTTGAGCAGACATCCATAAAACAAAAACGGAGAGAACAGTTAGTAATGCATTCAGCTCAGTAGAGTTTTCACTTCAATTTTGCCCAGAAGTACTATGCGCTAACCAAATAAACCTTTGAATATACTTACCTTAAGATTTAGAGTTGTTTACAACCAGTTTTGAGAGTGTGCTACTAACTTTTCGGAAGGTACTTTAACTAATATCTCCATTTGCACTGAATGGAACTTTACTGTCTCAAAACAATAGTAAGCCAATGACAGTTCCAATGTATATGCTATTTGGTAGCTTCCGGAATTCAGCTTTATATTGAGTATTCCATGGTTGTGAGTAGTATCGATGCCGTTTCTCTGCAGTTACACCTCAACCAGAATAGTTATGTAGACATACATAACACATTATACACAGAACAGAAAGCAATGTATTCAGCCTTTACTATGGACACTTCAAATTTGCTTAAAAGCACAAGGTGCTAAATTGATATATACATCTGAATTTTACGTACCTTATGACTTAGAGCTGTTTGTAACCAGTTTTATGAGTGTGCTACTAAACTGATAGGTACTTTAAATAATACCACCACTTGAACTGAGTGGAACTTTAGTGGATGAAAGAAAAAATAAGCTACATGCATTTCCAACGGAATTGCTATATGCTAGGTTCCTGAACTCAGCTTTATTTTGTGAACTCCGTGGTTCTGAGGAGTTGGCATGCCGTTTCTCTGCTGTTGCACATGAACCTGAATAGTTGAGCAGACATCCATAAAACAAAAACGGAGAGAACAGTTAGTAATGCATTCAGCTCAGTAGAGTGTTGACTTCAAATTTGCCCAGAAGTACTATGTGCTAACTTCAAATAAACCTTTGAATATACTTACCTTATGATTTAGAGTTGTCTACAACCAGTTTTGAGAGTGTGCTACTAACGTTTCGGAAGGTACTTTAACTAATATCTCCATTTGCACTGAATGGAACTTTACTGTCTCAAAGCAATAGCAAGCCAATGACAGTTCCAATGTATATGCTATGTGGTAGCTTCCGGAATTCAGCTTTATATTGAGTATTCCATGGTTGTGAGTAGTATCGATGCCGTTTCTCTGCAGTTACACCTCAACCAGAATAGTTATGTAGACATACATAACACATTATACACAGAACAGAAAGCAATGTATTCAGCCTTTACTATGGACACTTCAAATTTGCTTAAAAGCACAAGGTGCTAACTTGATATATACATCTGAATTTTACGTACCTTATGACAGAGCTGTTTGCAACCAGTTTTATGAGTGTGCTACTAAACTGATAGGTACTTTAAATAATACCACCACTTGAACTGAGTGGAACTTTAGTGGATGGAAGAAAAAATAAGCTACATGCATTTCCAACGTAATTGCTATATGCTAGGTTCCTGAACTCAGCTATATTTTGTGAACTCAATGGTTCTGAGGAGTTGGCATGCCGTTTCTCTGCTGTTGCACATGAACCTGAATAGTTGAGTAGACATCCATAAAACAAGAACGGACAGAACAGTTAGTAATGCATTCAGCTCAGTAGAGTGTTCACTTCAATTTTGCCCAGAAGTACTATGTGCTAACTTCAAATAAACCTTTGAATATACTTACTTTATGATTTAGAGTTGTCTACAACCAGTTTTGAGAGTGTGCTACTAACGTTTCGGAAGGTACTTTAACTAATATCATCATTTTCGCTGAATAGAACTTTACTGTCTCAAAGCAATAGTAAGCCAATGACAGTTCCAATGTATATGCTATGTGGTAGCTTCCGGAATTCAGCTTTATATTGAGTATTCCATGGTTGTGAGTAGTATAGATGCCGTTTCTCTGCAGTTACACCTCAACCAGAATAGCTATGTAGACATACATAACACATTATACACAGAACAGAAAGCAATGTATTCAGCCTTTACTATGGACACTTCAAATTTGCTTAAAAGCACAAGGTGCTAACTTGATATATACATCTGAATTTTACGTACCTTATGACTTAGAGCTGTTTGTAACCAGTTTTATGAGTGTGCTACTAAACTGATAGGTACTTTAAATAATACCACCACTTGAACTGAGTGGAACTTTAGTGGATGGAAGGAAAAATAAGCTACATGCATTTCCAACGTAATTGCTATATGCTAGGTTCCTGAACTCAGCTTTATTTTGTGAACTCAATGGTTCTGAGGAGTTGGCATGCCGTTTCTCTGCTGTTGCACATGAACCTGAATAATTGAGTAGACATCCATAAAACAAGAACGGACAGAACAGTTAGTAATGCATTCAGCTCAGTAGAGTGTTCACTTCAATTTTGCCAAGAAGTACTATGAGTTAACTTCAAATAAACCTTTGAATATACTTACCTAAAGATTTAGAGTTGTTTACAACCAGTTTTGAGAGTGTGCTACTAACGTTTCGGAAGGTACTTTAACTAATATCTCCATTTTCACTGAATGGAAAATTACTGTCTCAAAGCAATAGTAAGCCAATGACAGTTCCAATGTATATGCTATGTGGTAGCTTCCGGAATTCAGATTTATATTGAGTATTCCATGGTTGTGAGTAGTATCGATGCCGTTTCTCTGCAGTTACACCTCAACCAGAATAGTTATGTAGACATACATAACACATTATACACAGAACAGAAAGCAATGTATTCAGCCTTTACTATGGACACTTCAAATTTGCTTAAAAGCACAAGGTGCTAATTTGATATATACATCTGAATTTTACGTACCTTATGACAGAGCTGTTTGCAACCAGTTTTATGAGTGTGCTACTAAACTGATAGGTACTTTAAATAATACCACCACTTGAACTGAGTGGAACTTTAGTGGATGGAAGAAAAAATAAGCTACATGCATTTCCAACGTAATTGCTATATGCTAGGTTCCTGAACTCAGCTATATTTTGTGAACTCAATGGTTCTGAGGAGTTGGCATGCCGTTTCTCTGCTGTTGCACATGAACCTGAATAGTTGAGTAGACATCCATAAAACAAGAACGGACAGAACAGTTAGTAATGCATTCAGCTCAGTAGAGTGTTCACTTCAATTTTGCCCAGAAGTACTATGTGCTAACTTCAAATAAACCTTTGAATATACTTACTTTATGATTTAGAGTTGTCTACAACCAGTTTTGAGAGTGTGCTACTAACGTTTCGGAAGGTACTTTAACTAATATCATCATTTTCGCTGAATAGAACTTTACTGTCTCAAAGCAATAGTAAGCCAATGACAGTTCCAATGTATATGCTATGTGGTAGCTTCCGGAATTCAGCTTTATATTGAGTATTCCATGGTTGTGAGTAGTATAGATGCCGTTTCTCTGCAGTTACACCTCAACCAGAATAGCTATGTAGACATACATAACACATTATACACAGAACAGAAAGCAATGTATTCAGCCTTTACTATGGACACTTCAAATTTGCTTAAAAGCACAAGGTGCTAACTTGATATATACATCTGAATTTTACGTACCTTATGACTTAGAGCTGTTTGTAACCAGTTTTATGAGTGTGCTACTAAACTGATAGGTACTTTAAATAATACCACCACTTGAACTGAGTGGAACTTTAGTGGATGGAAGGAAAAATAAGCTACATGCATTTCCAACGTAATTGCTATATGCTAGGTTCCTGAACTCAGCTTTATTTTGTGAACTCAATGGTTCTGAGGAGTTGGCATTCCGTTTCTCTGCTGTTGCACATGAACCTGAATAATTGAGTAGACATCCATAAAACAAGAACGGACAGAACAGTTAGTAATGCATTCAGCTCAGTAGAGTGTTCACTTCAATTTTGCCAAGAAGTACTATGAGTTAACTTCAAATAAACCTTTGAATATACTTACCTTAAGATTTAGAGTTGTTTACAACCAGTTTTGAGAGTGTGCTACTAACGTTTCGGAAGGTACTTTAACTAATATCTCCATTTTCACTGAATGGAAAATTACTGTCTCAAAGCAATAGTAAGCCAATGACAGTTCCAATGTATATGCTATGTGGTAGCTTCCGGAATTCAGATTTATATTGAGTATTCCATGGTTGTGAGTAGTATCGATGCCGTTTCTCTGCAGTTACACCTCAACCAGAATAGTTATGTAGACATACATAACACATTATACACAGAACAGAAAGCAATGTATTCAGCCTTTACTATGGACACTTCAAATTTGCTTAAAAGCACAAGGTGCTAACTTGATATATACATCTGAATTTTACGTACCTTATAACTTAGAGCTGTTTGCAACCAGTTTTATGAGTGTGCTACTAAACTGATAGGTACTTTAAATAATACCACCACTTGAACTGAGTGGAACTTTAGTGGATGGAAGAAAAAATAAGCTACATGCATTTCCAACGGAATTGCTATATGCTAGGTTCCTGAACTCAGCTTTATTTTGTGAACTCAATGGTTCTGAGGAGTTGGCATGCCGTTTCTCTGCTGTTGCACATGAACCTGAATAGTTGAGCAGACATCCATAAAACAAAAACGGAGAGAACAGTTAGTAATGCATTCAGCTCAGTAGAGTGTTGACTTCAAATTTGCCCAGAAGTACTATGTGCTAACTTCAAATAAACCTTTGAATATACTTACCTTAAGATTTAGAGTTGTTTACAACCAGTTTTGAGAGTGTGCTACTAACGTTTCGGAAGGTACTTTAACTAATATCTCCATTTTCACTGAATGGAAAATTACTGTCTCAAAGCAATAGTAAGCCAATGACAGTTCCAATGTATATGCTATGTGGTAGCTTCCGGAATTCAGATTTATATTGAGTATTCCATGGTTGTGAGTAGTATCGATGCCGTTTCTCTGCAGTTACACCTCAACCAGAATAGTTATGTAGACATACATAACACATTATACACAGAACAGAAAGCAATGTATTCAGCCTTTACTATGGACACTTCAAATTTGCTTAAAAGCACAAGGTGCTAACTTGATATATACATCTGAATTTTACGTACCTTATGACAGAGCTGTTTGCAACCAGTTTTATGAGTGTGCTACTAAACTGATAGGTACTTTAAATAATACCACCACTTGAACTGAGTGGAACTTTAGTGGAAGGAAGAAAAAATAAGCTACATGCATTTCCAACGGAATTGCTATATGCTAGGTTCCTGAACTCAGCTTTATTTTGTGAACTCCGTGGTTCTGAGGAGTTGGCATGCCGTTTCTCTGCTGTTGCACATGAACCTGAATAGTTGAGCAGACATCCATAAAACAAAAACGGAGAGAACAGTTAGTAATGCATTCAGCTCAGTAGAGTGTTGACTTCAAATTTGCCCAGAAGTACTATGTGCTAACTTCAAATAAACCTTTGAATATACTTACCTTATGATTTAGAGTTGTCTACAACCAGTTTTGAGAGTGTGCTACTAACATTTCGGAAGGTACTTTAACTAATATCTCCATTTGCACTGAATGGAACTTTACTGTCTCAAAGCAATAGCAAGCCAATGACAGTTCCAATGTATATGCTATGTGGTAGCTTCCGGAATTCAGCTTTATATTGAGTATTCCATGGTTGTGAGTAGTATCGATGCCGTTTCTCTGCAGTTACACCTCAACCAGAATAGTTATGTAGACATACATAATACATTATACACAGAACAGAAAGCAATGTATTCAGCCTTTACTATGGACACTTCAAATTTGCTTAAAAGCACAAGGTGCTAACTTGATATATACATCTGAATTTTACGTACCTTATAACTTAGAGCTGTTTGCAACCAGTTTTATGAGTGTGCTACTAAACTGATAGGTACATTAAATAATACCACCACTTGAACTGAGTGGAACTTTAGTGGATGGAAGAAAAAATAAGCTACATGCATTTCCAACGTAATTGCTATATGCTAGGTTCCTGAACTCAGCTTTATTTTGTGAACTCAATGGTTCTGAGGAGTTGGCATGCCGTTTCTCTGCTGTTGCACATGAACCTGAATAATTGAGTAGACATCCATAAAACAAGAACGGACAGAACAGTTAGTAATGCATTCAGCTCAGTAGAGTGTTCACTTCAATTTTGCCAAGAAGTACTATGCGTTAACTTCAAATAAACCTTTGAATATACTTACCTTAAGATTTAGAGTTGTTTACAACCAGTTTTGAGAGTGTGCTACTAACGTTTCGGAAGGTACTTTAACTAATATCTCCATTTTCACTGAATGGAAAATTACTGTCTCAAAGCAATAGTAAGCCAATGACAGTTCCAATGTATATGCTATGTGGTAGCTTCCGGAATTCAGATTTATATTGAGTATTCCATGGTTGTGAGTAGTATCGATGCCGTTTCTCTGCAGTTACACCTCAACCAGAATAGTTATGTAGACATACATAACACATTATACACAGAACAGAAAGCAATGTATTCAGCCTTTACTATGGACACTTCAAATTTGCTTAAAAGCACAAGGTGCTAACTTGATATATACATCTGAATTTTACGTACCTTATGACAGAGCTGTTTGCAACCAGTTTTATGAGTGTGCTACTAAACTGATAGGTACTTTAAATAATACCACCACTTGAACTGAGTGGAACTTTAGTGGATGGAAGAAAAAATAAGCTACATGCATTTCCAACGTAATTGCTATATGCTAGGTTCCTGAACTCAGCTATATTTTGTGAACTCAATGGTTCTGAGGAGTTGGCATGCCGTTTCTCTGCTGTTGCACATGAACCTGAATAGTTGAGTAGACATCCATAAAACAAGAACGGACAGAACAGTTAGTAATGCATTCAGCTCAGTAGAGTGTTCACTTCAATTTTGCCCAGAAGTACTATGTGCTAACTTCAAATAAACCTTTGAATATACTTACTTTATGATTTAGAGTTGTCTACAACCAGTTTTGAGAGTGTGCTACTAACGTTTCGGAAGGTACTTTAACTAATATCATCATTTTCGCTGAATAGAACTTTACTGTCTCAAAGCAATAGTAAGCCAATGACAGTTCCAATGTATATGCTATGTGGTAGCTTCCGGAATTCAGATTTATATTGAGTATTCCATGGTTGTGAGTAGTATCGATGCCGTTTCTCTGCAGTTACACCTCAACCAGAATAGTTATGTAGACATACATAACACATTATACACAGAACAGAAAGCAATGTATTCAGCCTTTACTATGGACACTTCAAATTTGCTTAAAAGCACAAGGTGCTAACTTGATATATACATCTGAATTTTACGTACCTTATGACAGAGCTGTTTGCAACCAGTTTTATGAGTGTGCTACTAAACTGATAGGTACTTTAAATAATACCACCACTTGAACTGAGTGGAACTTTAGTGGATGGAAGAAAAAATAAGCTACATGCATTTCCAACGGAATTGCTATATGCTAGGTTCCTGAACTCAGCTTTATTTTGTGAACTCCGTGGTTCTGAGGAGTTGGCATGCCGTTTCTCTGCTGTTGCACATGAACCTGAATAGTTGAGCAGACATCCATAAAACAAAAACGGAGAGAACAGTTAGTAATGCATTCAGCTCAGTAGAGTGTTGACTTCAAATTTGCCCAGAAGTACTATGTGCTAACTTCAAATAAACCTTTGAATATACTTACCTTATGATTTAGAGTTGTCTACAACCAGTTTTGAGAGTGTGCTACTAACATTTCGGAAGGTACTTTAACTAATATCTCCATTTGCACTGAATGGAACTTTACTGTCTCAAAGCAATAGCAAGCCAATGACAGTTCCAATGTATATGCTATGTGGTAGCTTCCGGAATTCAGCTTTATATTGAGTATTCCATGGTTGTGAGTAGTATCGATGCCGTTTCTCTGCAGTTACACCTCAACCAGAATAGTTATGTAGACATACATAATACATTATACACAGAACAGAAAGCAATGTATCCAGCCTTTACTATGGACACTTCAAATTTGCTTAAAAGCACAAGGTGCTAACTTGATATATACATCTGAATTTTACGTACCTTATGACTTAGAGATGTTTGCAACCAGTTTTATGAGTGTGCTACTAAACTGATAGGTACTTTAAATAATACCACCACTTGAACTGAGTGGAACTTTAGTGGATGGAAGAAAAAATAAGCTACATGCATTTCCAACGGAATTGCTATATGCTAGGTTCCTGAACTCAGCTTTATTTTGTGAACTCAATGGTTCTGAGGAGTTGGCATGCCGTTTCTCTGCTGTTGCACATGAACCTGAATAGTTGAGCAGACATCCATAAAACAAAAACGGAGAGAACAGTTAGTAATGCATTCAGCTCAGTAGAGTGTTGACTTCAAATTTGCCCAGAAGTACTATGTGCTAACTTCAAATAAACCTTTGAATATACTTACCTTAAGATTTAGAGTTGTTTACAACCAGTTTTGAGAGTGTGCTACTAACGTTTCGGAAGGTACTTTAACTAATATCTCCATTTTCACTGAATGGAAAATTACTGTCTCAAAGCAATAGTAAGCCAATGACAGTTCCAATGTATATGCTATGTGGTAGCTTCCGGAATTCAGATTTATATTGAGTATTCCATGGTTGTGAGTAGTATCGATGCCGTTTCTCTGCAGTTACACCTCAACCAGAATAGTTATGTAGACATACATAACACATTATACACAGAACAGAAAGCAATGTATTCAGCCTTTACTATGGACACTTCAAATTTGCTTAAAAGCACAAGGTGCTAACTTGATATATACATCTGAATTTTACGTACCTTATGACAGAGCTGTTTGCAACCAGTTTTATGAGTGTGCTACTAAACTGATAGGTACTTTAAATAATACCACCACTTGAACTGAGTGGAACTTTAGTGGAAGGAAGAAAAAATAAGCTACATGCATTTCCAACGGAATTGCTATATGCTAGGTTCCTGAACTCAGCTTTATTTTGTGAACTCCGTGGTTCTGAGGAGTTGGCATGCCGTTTCTCTGCTGTTGCACATGAACCTGAATAGTTGAGCAGACATCCATAAAACAAAAACGGAGAGAACAGTTAGTAATGCATTCAGCTCAGTAGAGTGTTGACTTCAAATTTGCCCAGAAGTACTATGTGCTAACTTCAAATAAACCTTTGAATATACTTACCTTATGATTTAGAGTTGTCTACAACCAGTTTTGAGAGTGTGCTACTAACATTTCGGAAGGTACTTTAACTAATATCTCCATTTGCACTGAATGGAACTTTACTGTCTCAAAGCAATAGCAAGCCAATGACAGTTCCAATGTATATGCTATGTGGTAGCTTCCGGAATTCAGCTTTATATTGAGTATTCCATGGTTGTGAGTAGTATCGATGCCGTTTCTCTGCAGTTACACCTCAACCAGAATAGTTATGTAGACATACATAATACATTATACACAGAACAGAAAGCAATGTATCCAGCCTTTACTATGGACACTTCAAATTTGCTTAAAAGCACAAGGTGCTAACTTGATATATACATCTGAATTTTACGTACCTTATGACTTAGAGATGTTTGCAACCAGTTTTATGAGTGTGCTACTAAACTGATAGGTACTTTAAATAATACCACCACTTGAACTGAGTGGAACTTTAGTGGATGGAAGAAAAAATAAGCTACATGCATTTCCAACGGAATTGCTATATGCTAGGTTCCTGAACTCAGCTTTATTTTGTGAACTCAATGGTTCTGAGGAGTTGGCATGCCGTTTCTCTGCTGTTGCACATGAACCTGAATAGTTGAGCAGACATCCATAAAACAAAAACGGAGAGAACAGTTAGTAATGCATTCAGCTCAGTAGAGTGTTGACTTCAAATTTGCCCAGAAGTACTATGTGCTAACTTCAAATAAACCTTTGAATATACTTACCTTAAGATTTAGAGTTGTTTACAACCAGTTTTGAGAGTGTGCTACTAACGTTTCGGAAGGTACTTTAACTAATATCTCCATTTTCACTGAATGGAAAATTACTGTCTCAAAGCAATAGTAAGCCAATGACAGTTCCAATGTATATGCTATGTGGTAGCTTCCGGAATTCAGATTTATATTGAGTATTCCATGGTTGTGAGTAGTATCGATGCCGTTTCTCTGCAGTTACACCTCAACCAGAATAGTTATGTAGACATACATAACACATTATACACAGAACAGAAAGCAATGTATTCAGCCTTTACTATGGACACTTCAAATTTGCTTAAAAGCACAAGGTGCTAACTTGATATATACATCTGAATTTTACGTACCTTATGACAGAGCTGTTTGCAACCAGTTTTATGAGTGTGCTACTAAACTGATAGGTACTTTAAATAATACCACCACTTGAACTGAGTGGAACTTTAGTGGAAGGAAGAAAAAATAAGCTACATGCATTTCCAACGGAATTGCTATATGCTAGGTTCCTGAACTCAGCTTTATTTTGTGAACTCCGTGGTTCTGAGGAGTTGGCATGCCGTTTCTCTGCTGTTGCACATGAACCTGAATAGTTGAGCAGACATCCATAAAACAAAAACGGAGAGAACAGTTAGTAATGCATTCAGCTCAGTAGAGTGTTGACTTCAAATTTGCCCAGAAGTACTATGTGCTAACTTCAAATAAACCTTTGAATATACTTACCTTATGATTTAGAGTTGTCTACAACCAGTTTTGAGAGTGTGCTACTAACATTTCGGAAGGTACTTTAACTAATATCTCCATTTGCACTGAATGGAACTTTACTGTCTCAAAGCAATAGCAAGCCAATGACAGTTCCAATGTATATGCTATGTGGTAGCTTCCGGAATTCAGCTTTATATTGAGTATTCCATGGTTGTGAGTAGTATCGATGCCGTTTCTCTGCAGTTACACCTCAACCAGAATAGTTATGTAGACATACATAACACATTATACACAGAACAGAAAGCAATGTATTCAGCCTTTACTATGGACACTTCAAATTTGCTTAAAAGCACAAGGTGCTAACTTGATATATACATCTGAATTTTACGTACCTTATGACAGAGCTGTTTGCAACCAGTTTTATGAGTGTGCTACTAAACTGATAGGTACTTTAAATAATACCACCACTTGAACTGAGTGGAACTTTAGTGGATGGAAGAAAAAATAAGCTACATGCATTTCCAACGTAATTGCTATATGCTAGGTTCCTGAACTCAGCTATATTTTGTGAACTCAATGGTTCTGAGGAGTTGGCATGCAGTTTCTCTGCTGTTGCACATGAACCTGAATAGTTGAGTAGACATCCATAAAACAAGAACGGACAGAACAGTTAGTAATGCATTCAGCTCAGTAGAGTGTTCACTTCAATTTTGCCCAGAAGTACTATGTGCTAACTTCAAATAAACCTTTGAATATACTTACTTTATGATTTAGAGTTGTCTACAACCAGTTTTGAGAGTGTGCTACTAACGTTTCGGAAGGTACTTTAACTAATATCTCCATTTGCACTGAATGGAACTTTACTGTCTCAAAGCAATAGCAAGCCAATGACAGTTCCAATGTATATGCTATGTGGTAGCTTCCGGAATTCAGATTTATATTGAGTATTCCATGGTTGTGAGTAGTATCGATGCCGTTTCTCTGCAGTTACACCTCAACCAGAATAGTTATGTAGACATACATAACACATTATACACAGAACAGAAAGCAATGTATTCAGCCTTTACTATGGACACTTCAAATTTGCTTAAAAGCACAAGGTGCTAACTTGATATATACATCTGAATTTTACGTACCTTATGACAGAGCTGTTTGCAACCAGTTTTATGAGTGTGCTACTAAACTGATAGGTACTTTAAATAATACCACCACTTGAACTGAGTGGAACTTTAGTGGATGGAAGAAAAAATAAGCTACATGCATTTCCAACGGAATTGCTATATGCTAGGTTCCTGAACTCAGCTTTATTTTGTGAACTCCGTGGTTCTGAGGAGTTGGCATGCCGTTTCTCTGCTGTTGCACATGAACCTGAATAGTTGAGTAGACATCCATAAAACAAGAACGGACAGAACAGTTAGTAATGCATTCAGCTCAGTAGAGTGTTCACTTCAATTTTGCCCAGAAGTACTATGTGCTAACTTCAAATAAACCTTTGAATATACTTACTTTATGATTTAGAGTTGTCTACAACCAGTTTTGAGAGTGTGCTACTAACGTTTCGGAAGGTACTTTAACTAATATCATCATTTTCGCTGAATAGAACTTTACTGTCTCAAAGCAATAGTAAGCCAATGACAGTTCCAATGTATATGCTATGTGGTAGCTTCCGGAATTCAGATTTATATTGAGTATTCCATGGTTGTGAGTAGTATCGATGCCGTTTCTCTGCAGTTACACCTCAACCAGAATAGTTATGTAGACATACATAACACATTATACACAGAACAGAAAGCAATGTATTCAGCCTTTACTATGGACACTTCAAATTTGCTTAAAAGCACAAGGTGCTAACTTGATATATACATCTGAATTTTACGTACCTTATGACAGAGCTGTTTGCAACCAGTTTTATGAGTGTGCTACTAAACTGATAGGTACTTTAAATAATACCACCACTTGAACTGAGTGGAACTTTAGTGGATGGAAGAAAAAATAAGCTACATGCATTTCCAACGGAATTGCTATATGCTAGGTTCCTGAACTCAGCTTTATTTTGTGAACTCCGTGGTTCTGAGGAGTTGGCATGCCGTTTCTCTGCTGTTGCACATGAACCTGAATAGTTGAGCAGACATCCATAAAACAAAAACGGAGAGAACAGTTAGTAATGCATTCAGCTCAGTAGAGTGTTGACTTCAAATTTGCCCAGAAGTACTATGTGCTAACTTCAAATAAACCTTTGAATATACTTACCTTATGATTTAGAGTTGTCTACAACCAGTTTTGAGAGTGTGCTACTAACATTTCGGAAGGTACTTTAACTAATATCTCCATTTGCACTGAATGGAACTTTACTGTCTCAAAGCAATAGCAAGCCAATGACAGTTCCAATGTATATGCTATGTGGTAGCTTCCGGAATTCAGCTTTATATTGAGTATTCCATGGTTGTGAGTAGTATCGATGCCGTTTCTCTGCAGTTACACCTCAACCAGAATAGTTATGTAGACATACATAATACATTATACACAGAACAGAAAGCAATGTATCCAGCTTTTACTATGGACACTTCAAATTTGCTTAAAAGCACAAGGTGCTAACTTGATATATACATCTGAATTTTACGTACCTTATGACTTAGAGATGTTTGCAACCAGTTTTATGAGTGTGCTACTAAACTGATAGGTACTTTAAATAATACCACCACTTGAACTGAGTGGAACTTTAGTGGATGGAAGAAAAAATAAGCTACATGCATTTCCAACGGAATTGCTATATGCTAGGTTCCTGAACTCAGCTTTATTTTGTGAACTCAATGGTTCTGAGGAGTTGGCATGCCGTTTCTCTGCTGTTGCACATGAACCTGAATAGTTGAGCAGACATCCATAAAACAAAAACGGAGAGAACAGTTAGTAATGCATTCAGCTCAGTAGAGTGTTGACTTCAAATTTGCCCAGAAGTACTATGTGCTAACTTCAAATAAACCTTTGAATATACTTACCTTAAGATTTAGAGTTGTTTACAACCAGTTTTGAGAGTGTGCTACTAACGTTTCGGAAGGTACTTTAACTAATATCTCCATTTTCACTGAATGGAAAATTACTGTCTCAAAGCAATAGTAAGCCAATGACAGTTCCAATGTATATGCTATGTGGTAGCTTCCGGAATTCAGATTTATATTGAGTATTCCATGGTTGTGAGTAGTATCGATGCCGTTTCTCTGCAGTTACACCTCAACCAGAATAGTTATGTAGACATACATAACACATTATACACAGAACAGAAAGCAATGTATTCAGCCTTTACTATGGACACTTCAAATTTGCTTAAAAGCACAAGGTGCTAACTTGATATATACATCTGAATTTTACGTACCTTATGACAGAGCTGTTTGCAACCAGTTTTATGAGTGTGCTACTAAACTGATAGGTACTTTAAATAATACCACCACTTGAACTGAGTGGAACTTTAGTGGAAGGAAGAAAAAATAAGCTACATGCATTTCCAACGGAATTGCTATATGCTAGGTTCCTGAACTCAGCTTTATTTTGTGAACTCCGTGGTTCTGAGGAGTTGGCATGCCGTTTCTCTGCTGTTGCACATGAACCTGAATAGTTGAGCAGACATCCATAAAACAAAAACGGAGAGAACAGTTAGTAATGCATTCAGCTCAGTAGAGTGTTGACTTCAAATTTGCCCAGAAGTACTATGTGCTAACTTCAAATAAACCTTTGAATATACTTACCTTATGATTTAGAGTTGTCTACAACCAGTTTTGAGAGTGTGCTACTAACATTTCGGAAGGTACTTTAACTAATATCTCCATTTGCACTGAATGGAACTTTACTGTCTCAAAGCAATAGCAAGCCAATGACAGTTCCAATGTATATGCTATGTGGTAGCTTCCGGAATTCAGCTTTATATTGAGTATTCCATGGTTGTGAGTAGTATCGATGCCGTTTCTCTGCAGTTACACCTCAACCAGAATAGTTATGTAGACATACATAATACATTATACACAGAACAGAAAGCAATGTATCCAGCCTTTACTATGGACACTTCAAATTTGCTTAAAAGCACAAGGTGCTAACTTGATATATACATCTGAATTTTACGTACCTTATGACTTAGAGATGTTTGCAACCAGTTTTATGAGTGTGCTACTAAACTGATAGGTACTTTAAATAATACCACCACTTGAACTGAGTGGAACTTTAGTGGATGGAAGAAAAAATAAGCTACATGCATTTCCAACGGAATTGCTATATGCTAGGTTCCTGAACTCAGCTTTATTTTGTGAACTCAATGGTTCTGAGGAGTTGGCATGCCGTTTCTCTGCTGTTGCACATGAACCTGAATAGTTGAGCAGACATCCATAAAACAAAAACGGAGAGAACAGTTAGTAATGCATTCAGCTCAGTAGAGTGTTGACTTCAAATTTGCCCAGAAGTACTATGTGCTAACTTCAAATAAACCTTTGAATATACTTACCTTAAGATTTAGAGTTGTTTACAACCAGTTTTGAGAGTGTGCTACTAACGTTTCGGAAGGTACTTTAACTAATATCTCCATTTTCACTGAATGGAAAATTACTGTCTCAAAGCAATAGTAAGCCAATGACAGTTCCAATGTATATGCTATGTGGTAGCTTCCGGAATTCAGATTTATATTGAGTATTCCATGGTTGTGAGTAGTATCGATGCCGTTTCTCTGCAGTTACACCTCAACCAGAATAGTTATGTAGACATACATAACACATTATACACAGAACAGAAAGCAATGTATTCAGCCTTTACTATGGACACTTCAAATTTGCTTAAAAGCACAAGGTGCTAACTTGATATATACATCTGAATTTTACGTACCTTATGACAGAGCTGTTTGCAACCAGTTTTATGAGTGTGCTACTAAACTGATAGGTACTTTAAATAATACCACCACTTGAACTGAGTGGAACTTTAGTGGATGGAAGAAAAAATAAGTTACATGCATTTCCAACGGAATTGCTATATGCTAGGTTCCTGAACTCAGCTTTATTTTGTGAACTCCGTGGTTCTGAGGAGTTGGCATGCCGTTTCTCTGCTGTTGCACATGAACCTGAATAGTTGAGCAGACATCCATAAAACAAAAACGGAGAGAACAGTTAGTAATGCATTCAGCTCAGTAGAGTGTTGACTTCAAATTTGCCCAGAAGTACTATGTGCTAACTTCAAATAAACCTTTGAATATACTTACCTTATGATTTAGAGTTGTCTACAACCAGTTTTGAGAGTGTGCTACTAACATTTCGGAAGGTACTTTAACTAATATCTCCATTTGCACTGAATGGAACTTTACTGTCTCAAAGCAATAGCAAGCCAATGACAGTTCCAATGTATATGCTATGTGGTAGCTTCCGGAATTCAGCTTTATATTGAGTATTCCATGGTTGTGAGTAGTATCGATGCCGTTTCTCTGCAGTTACACCTCAACCAGAATAGTTATGTAGACATACATAATACATTATACACAGAACAGAAAGCAATGTATCCAGCCTTTACTATGGACACTTCAAATTTGCTTAAAAGCACAAGGTGCTAACTTGATATATACATCTGAATTTTACGTACCTTATGACTTAGAGATGTTTGCAACCAGTTTTATGAGTGTGCTACTAAACTGATAGGTACTTTAAATAATACCACCACTTGAACTGAGTGGAACTTTAGTGGATGGAAGAAAAAATAAGCTACATGCATTTCCAACGTAATTGCTATATGCTAGGTTCCTGAACTCAGCTTTATTTTGTGAACTCAATGGTTCTGAGGAGTTGGCATGCCGTTTCTCTGCTGTTGCACATGAACCTGAATAATTGAGTAGACATCCATAAAACAAGAACGGACAGAACAGTTAGTAATGCATTCAGCTCAGTAGAGTGTTCACTTCAATTTTGCCAAGAAGTACTATGCGTTAACTTCAAATAAACCTTTGAATATACTTACCTTAAGATTTAGAGTTGTTTACAACCAGTTTTGAGAGTGTGCTACTAACGTTTCGGAAGGTACTTTAACTAATATCTCCATTTTCACTGAATGGAAAATTACTGTCTCAAAGCAATAGTAAGCCAATGACAGTTCCAATGTATATGCTATGTGGTAGCTTCCGGAATTCAGATTTATATTGAGTATTCCATGGTTGTGAGTAGTATCGATGCCGTTTCTCTGCAGTTACACCTCAACCAGAATAGTTATGTAGACATACATAACACATTATACACAGAACAGAAAGCAATGTATTCAGCCTTTACTATGGACACTTCAAATTTGCTTAAAAGCACAAGGTGCTAACTTGATATATACATCTGAATTT
Source organism: Hemitrygon akajei (assembly GCF_048418815.1). Classification (NCBI taxonomy): domain Eukaryota; kingdom Metazoa; phylum Chordata; class Chondrichthyes; order Myliobatiformes; family Dasyatidae; genus Hemitrygon; species Hemitrygon akajei. The sequence continues at coordinate 44,809,087 of NC_133147.1, read as the reverse complement.
TACGTACCTTATGACAGAGCTGTTTGCAACCAGTTTTATGAGTGTGCTACTAAACTGATAGGTACTTTAAATAATACCACCACTTGAACTGAGTGGAACTTTAGTGGATGGAAGAAAAAATAAGCTACATGCATTTCCAACGTAATTGCTATATGCTAGGTTCCTGAACTCAGCTATATTTTGTGAACTGAATGGTTCTGAGGAGTTGGCATGCCGTTTCTCTGCTGTTGCACATGAACCTGAATAGTTGAGTAGACATCCATAAAACAAGAACGGACAGAACAGTTAGTAATGCATTCAGCTCAGTAGAGTGTTCACTTCAATTTTGCCCAGAAGTACTATGTGCTAACTTCAAATAAACCTTTGAATATACTTACCTTATGATTTAGAGTTGTCTACAACCAGTTTTGAGAGTGTGCTACTAACGTTTCGGAAGGTATTTTAACTAATATCTCCATTTGCACTGAATGGAACTTTACTGTCTCAAAGCAATAGTAAGCCAATGACAGTTCCAATGTATATGCTATGTGGTAGCTTCCGGAATTCAGATTTATATTGAGTATTCCATGGTTGTGAGTAGTATCGATGCCGTTTCTCTGCAGTTACACCTCAACCAGAATAGTTATGTAGACATACATAACACATTATACACAGAACAGAAAGCAATGTATTCAGCCTTTACTATGGACACTTCAAATTTGCTTAAAAGCACAAGGTGCTAACTTGATATATACATCTGAATTTTACGTACCTTATGACAGAGCTGTTTGCAACCAGTTTTATGAGTGTGCTACTAAACTGATAGGTACTTTAAATAATACCACCACTTGAACTGAGTGGAACTTTAGTGGATGGAAGAAAAAATAAGCTACATGCATTTCCAACGGAATTGCTATATGCTAGGTTCCTGAACTCAGCTTTATTTTGTGAACTCCTTGGTTCTGAGGAGTTGGCATGCCGTTTCTCTGCTGTTGCACATGAACCTGAATAGTTGAGCAGACATCCATAAAACAAAAACGGAGAGAACAGTTAGTAATGCATTCAGCTCAGTAGAGTGTTGACTTCAAATTTGCCCAGAAGTACTATGTGCTAACTTCAAATAAACCTTTGAATATACTTACCTTATGATTTAGAGTTGTCTACAACCAGTTTTGAGAGTGTGCTACTAACATTTCGGAAGGTACTTTAACTAATATCTCCATTTGCACTGAATGGAACTTTACTGTTTCAAAGCAATAGCAAGCCAATGACAGTTCCAATGTATATGCTATGTGGTAGCTTCCGGAATTCAGCTTTATATTGAGTATTCCATGGTTGTGAGTAGTATCGATGCCGTTTCTCTGCAGTTACACCTCAACCAGAATAGTTATGTAGACATACATAATACATTATACACAGAACAGAAAGCAATGTATTCAGCCTTTACTATGGACACTTCAAATTTGCTTAAAAGCACAAGGTGCTAACTTGATATATACATCTGAATTTTACGTACCTTATGACTTAGAGATGTTTGCAACCAGTTTTATGAGTGTGCTACTAAACTGATAGGTACTTTAAATAATACCACCACTTGAACTGAGTGGAACTTTAGTGGATGGAAGAAAAAATAAGCTACATGCGTTTCCAACGGAAATGCTATATGCTAGGTTCCTGAACAGCTTTATTTTGTGAACTCAATGGTTCTGAGGAGTTGGCATGCCGTTTCTCTGCTGTTGCACATGAACCTGAATAGTTGAGCAGACATCCATAAAACAAAAACGGAGAGAACAGTTAGTAATGCATTCAGCTCAGTAGAGTGTTGACTTCAAATTTGCCCAGAAGTACTATGTGCTAACTTCAAATAAACCTTTGAATATACTTACCTTAAGATTTAGAGTTGTCTACAACCAGTTTTGAGAGTGTGCTACTAACGTTTCGGAAGGTACTTTAACTAATATCTCCATTTTCACTGAATGGAAAATTACTGTCTCAAAGCAATAGTAAGCCAATGACAGTTCCAATGTATATGCTATGTGGTAGCTTCCGGAATTCAGATTTATATTGAGTATTCCATGGTTGTGAGTAGTATCGATGCCGTTTCTCTGCAGTTACACCTCAACCAGAATAGTTATGTAGACATACATAACACATTATACACAGAACAGAAAGCAATGTATTCAGCCTTTACTATGGACACTTCAAATTTGCTTAAAAGCACAAGGTGCTAACTTGATATATACATCTGAATTTTACGTACCTTATGACTTAGAGCTGTTTGTAACCAGTTTTATGAGTGTGCTACTAAACTGATAGGTACTTTAAATAATACCACCACTTGAACTGAGTGGAACTTTAGTGGATGGAAGAAAAAATAAGCTACATGCATTTCCAACGTAATTGCTATATGCTAGGTTCCTGAACTCAGCTTTATTTTGTGAACTCAATGGTTCTGAGGAGTTGGCATGCCGTTTCTCTGCTGTTGCACATGAACCTGAATAATTGAGTAGACATCCATAAAACAAGAACGGACAGAACAGTTAGTAATGCATTCAGCTCAGTAGAGTGTTCACTTCAATTTTGCCAAGAAGTACTATGCGTTAACTTCAAATAAACCTTTGAATATACTTACCTTAAGATTTAGAGTTGTTTACAACCAGTTTTGAGAGTGTGCTACTAACGTTTCGGAAGGTACTTTAACTAATATCTCCATTTTCACTGAATGGAAAATTACTGTCTCAAAGCAATAGTAAGCCAATGACAGTTCCAATGTATATGCTATGTGGTAGCTTCCGGAATTCAGATTTATATTGAGTATTCCATGGTTGTGAGTAGTATCGATGCCGTTTCTCTGCAGTTACACCTCAACCAGAATAGTTATGTAGACATACATAACACATTATACACAGAACAGAAAGCAATGTATTCAGCCTTTACTATGGACACTTCAAATTTGCTTAAAAGCACAAGGTGCTAACTTGATATATACATCTGAATTTTACGTACCTTATGACAGAGCTGTTTGCAACCAGTTTTATGAGTGTGCTACTAAACTGATAGGTACTTTAAATAATACCACCACTTGAACTGAGTGGAACTTTAGTGGATGGAAGAAAAAATAAGCTACATGCATTTCCAACGTAATTGCTATATGCTAGGTTCCTGAACTCAGCTATATTTTGTGAACTCAATGGTTCTGAGGAGTTGGCATGCCGTTTCTCTGCTGTTGCACATGAACCTGAATAGTTGAGTAGACATCCATAAAACAAGAACGGACAGAACAGTTAGTAATGCATTCAGCTCAGTAGAGTGTTCACTTCAATTTTGCCCAGAAGTACTATGTGCTAACTTCAAATAAACCTTTGAATATACTTACTTTATGATTTAGAGTTGTCTACAACCAGTTTTGAGAGTGTGCTACTAACGTTTCGGAAGGTACTTTAACTAATATCATCATTTTCGCTGAATAGAACTTTACTGTCTCAAAGCAATAGTAAGCCAATGACAGTTCCAATGTATATGCTATGTGGTAGCTTCCGGAATTCAGATTTATATTGAGTATTCCATGGTTGTGAGTAGTATCGATGCCGTTTCTCTGCAGTTACACCTCAACCAGAATAGTTATGTAGACATACATAACACATTATACACAGAACAGAAAGCAATGTATTCAGCCTTTACTATGGACACTTCAAATTTGCTTAAAAGCACAAGGTGCTAACTTGATATATACATCTGAATTTTACGTACCTTATGACAGAGCTGTTTGCAACCAGTTTTATGAGTGTGCTACTAAACTGATAGGTACTTTAAATAATACCACCACTTGAACTGAGTGGAACTTTAGTGGATGGAAGAAAAAATAAGCTACATGCATTTCCAACGGAATTGCTATATGCTAGGTTCCTGAACTCAGCTTTATTTTGTGAACTCCGTGGTTCTGAGGAGTTGGCATGCCGTTTCTCTGCTGTTGCACATGAACCTGAATAGTTGAGCAGACATCCATAAAACAAAAACGGAGAGAACAGTTAGTAATGCATTCAGCTCAGTAGAGTGTTGACTTCAAATTTGCCCAGAAGTACTATGTGCTAACTTCAAATAAACCTTTGAATATACTTACCTTATGATTTAGAGTTGTCTACAACCAGTTTTGAGAGTGTGCTACTAACATTTCGGAAGGTACTTTAACTAATATCTCCATTTGCACTGAATGGAACTTTACTGTCTCAAAGCAATAGCAAGCCAATGACAGTTCCAATGTATATGCTATGTGGTAGCTTCCGGAATTCAGCTTTATATTGAGTATTCCATGGTTGTGAGTAGTATCGATGCCGTTTCTCTGCAGTTACACCTCAACCAGAATAGTTATGTAGACATACATAATACATTATACACAGAACAGAAAGCAATGTATCCAGCCTTTACTATGGACACTTCAAATTTGCTTAAAAGCACAAGGTGCTAACTTGATATATACATCTGAATTTTACGTACCTTATGACTTAGAGATGTTTGCAACCAGTTTTATGAGTGTGCTACTAAACTGATAGGTACTTTAAATAATACCACCACTTGAACTGAGTGGAACTTTAGTGGATGGAAGAAAAAATAAGCTACATGCATTTCCAACGGAATTGCTATATGCTAGGTTCCTGAACTCAGCTTTATTTTGTGAACTCAATGGTTCTGAGGAGTTGGCATGCCGTTTCTCTGCTGTTGCACATGAACCTGAATAGTTGAGCAGACATCCATAAAACAAAAACGGAGAGAACAGTTAGTAATGCATTCAGCTCAGTAGAGTGTTGACTTCAAATTTGCCCAGAAGTACTATGTGCTAACTTCAAATAAACCTTTGAATATACTTACCTTAAGATTTAGAGTTGTTTACAACCAGTTTTGAGAGTGTGCTACTAACGTTTCGGAAGGTACTTTAACTAATATCTCCATTTTCACTGAATGGAAAATTACTGTCTCAAAGCAATAGTAAGCCAATGACAGTTCCAATGTATATGCTATGTGGTAGCTTCCGGAATTCAGATTTATATTGAGTATTCCATGGTTGTGAGTAGTATCGATGCCGTTTCTCTGCAGTTACACCTCAACCAGAATAGTTATGTAGACATACATAACACATTATACACAGAACAGAAAGCAATGTATTCAGCCTTTACTATGGACACTTCAAATTTGCTTAAAAGCACAAGGTGCTAACTTGATATATACATCTGAATTTTACGTACCTTATGACAGAGCTGTTTGCAACCAGTTTTATGAGTGTGCTACTAAACTGATAGGTACTTTAAATAATACCACCACTTGAACTGAGTGGAACTTTAGTGGAAGGAAGAAAAAATAAGCTACATGCATTTCCAACGGAATTGCTATATGCTAGGTTCCTGAACTCAGCTTTATTTTGTGAACTCCGTGGTTCTGAGGAGTTGGCATGCCGTTTCTCTGCTGTTGCACATGAACCTGAATAGTTGAGCAGACATCCATAAAACAAAAACGGAGAGAACAGTTAGTAATGCATTCAGCTCAGTAGAGTGTTGACTTCAAATTTGCCCAGAAGTACTATGTGCTAACTTCAAATAAACCTTTGAATATACTTACCTTATGATTTAGAGTTGTCTACAACCAGTTTTGAGAGTGTGCTACTAACATTTCGGAAGGTACTTTAACTAATATCTCCATTTGCACTGAATGGAACTTTACTGTCTCAAAGCAATAGCAAGCCAATGACAGTTCCAATGTATATGCTATGTGGTAGCTTCCGGAATTCAGCTTTATATTGAGTATTCCATGGTTGTGAGTAGTATCGATGCCGTTTCTCTGCAGTTACACCTCAACCAGAATAGTTATGTAGACATACATAATACATTATACACAGAACAGAAAGCAATGTATCCAGCCTTTACTATGGACACTTCAAATTTGCTTAAAAGCACAAGGTGCTAACTTGATATATACATCTGAATTTTACGTACCTTATGACTTAGAGATGTTTGCAACCAGTTTTATGAGTGTGCTACTAAACTGATAGGTACTTTAAATAATACCACCACTTGAACTGAGTGGAACTTTAGTGGATGGAAGAAAAAATAAGCTACATGCATTTCCAACGGAATTGCTATATGCTAGGTTCCTGAACTCAGCTTTATTTTGTGAACTCAATGGTTCTGAGGAGTTGGCATGCCGTTTCTCTGCTGTTGCACATGAACCTGAATAGTTGAGCAGACATCCATAAAACAAAAACGGAGAGAACAGTTAGTAATGCATTCAGCTCAGTAGAGTGTTGACTTCAAATTTGCCCAGAAGTACTATGTGCTAACTTCAAATAAACCTTTGAATATACTTACCTTAAGATTTAGAGTTGTTTACAACCAGTTTTGAGAGTGTGCTACTAACGTTTCGGAAGGTACTTTAACTAATATCTCCATTTTCACTGAATGGAAAATTACTGTCTCAAAGCAATAGTAAGCCAATGACAGTTCCAATGTATATGCTATGTGGTAGCTTCCGGAATTCAGATTTATATTGAGTATTCCATGGTTGTGAGTAGTATCGATGCCGTTTCTCTGCAGTTACACCTCAACCAGAATAGTTATGTAGACATACATAACACATTATACACAGAACAGAAAGCAATGTATTCAGCCTTTACTATGGACACTTCAAATTTGCTTAAAAGCACAAGGTGCTAACTTGATATATACATCTGAATTTTACGTACCTTATGACAGAGCTGTTTGCAACCAGTTTTATGAGTGTGCTACTAAACTGATAGGTACTTTAAATAATACCACCACTTGAACTGAGTGGAACTTTAGTGGAAGGAAGAAAAAATAAGCTACATGCATTTCCAACGGAATTGCTATATGCTAGGTTCCTGAACTCAGCTTTATTTTGTGAACTCCGTGGTTCTGAGGAGTTGGCATGCCGTTTCTCTGCTGTTGCACATGAACCTGAATAGTTGAGCAGACATCCATAAAACAAAAACGGAGAGAACAGTTAGTAATGCATTCAGCTCAGTAGAGTGTTGACTTCAAATTTGCCCAGAAGTACTATGTGCTAACTTCAAATAAACCTTTGAATATACTTACCTTATGATTTAGAGTTGTCTACAACCAGTTTTGAGAGTGTGCTACTAACATTTCGGAAGGTACTTTAACTAATATCTCCATTTGCACTGAATGGAACTTTACTGTCTCAAAGCAATAGCAAGCCAATGACAGTTCCAATGTATATGCTATGTGGTAGCTTCCGGAATTCAGCTTTATATTGAGTATTCCATGGTTGTGAGTAGTATCGATGCCGTTTCTCTGCAGTTACACCTCAACCAGAATAGTTATGTAGACATACATAACACATTATACACAGAACAGAAAGCAATGTATTCAGCCTTTACTATGGACACTTCAAATTTGCTTAAAAGCACAAGGTGCTAACTTGATATATACATCTGAATTTTACGTACCTTATGACAGAGCTGTTTGCAACCAGTTTTATGAGTGTGCTACTAAACTGATAGGTACTTTAAATAATACCACCACTTGAACTGAGTGGAACTTTAGTGGATGGAAGAAAAAATAAGCTACATGCATTTCCAACGTAATTGCTATATGCTAGGTTCCTGAACTCAGCTATATTTTGTGAACTCAATGGTTCTGAGGAGTTGGCATGCCGTTTCTCTGCTGTTGCACATGAACCTGAATAGTTGAGTAGACATCCATAAAACAAGAACGGACAGAACAGTTAGTAATGCATTCAGCTCAGTAGAGTGTTCACTTCAATTTTGCCCAGAAGTACTATGTGCTAACTTCAAATAAACCTTTGAATATACTTACTTTATGATTTAGAGTTGTCTACAACCAGTTTTGAGAGTGTGCTACTAACGTTTCGGAAGGTACTTTAACTAATATCTCCATTTGCACTGAATGGAACTTTACTGTCTCAAAGCAATAGCAAGCCAATGACAGTTCCAATGTATATGCTATGTGGTAGCTTCCGGAATTCAGATTTATATTGAGTATTCCATGGTTGTGAGTAGTATCGATGCCGTTTCTCTGCAGTTACACCTCAACCAGAATAGTTATGTAGACATACATAACACATTATACACAGAACAGAAAGCAATGTATTCAGCCTTTACTATGGACACTTCAAATTTGCTTAAAAGCACAAGGTGCTAACTTGATATATACATCTGAATTTTACGTACCTTATGACAGAGCTGTTTGCAACCAGTTTTATGAGTGTGCTACTAAACTGATAGGTACTTTAAATAATACCACCACTTGAACTGAGTGGAACTTTAGTGGATGGAAGAAAAAATAAGCTACATGCATTTCCAACGGAATTGCTATATGCTAGGTTCCTGAACTCAGCTTTATTTTGTGAACTCCGTGGTTCTGAGGAGTTGGCATGCCGTTTCTCTGCTGTTGCACATGAACCTGAATAGTTGAGTAGACATCCATAAAACAAGAACGGACAGAACAGTTAGTAATGCATTCAGCTCAGTAGAGTGTTCACTTCAATTTTGCCCAGAAGTACTATGTGCTAACTTCAAATAAACCTTTGAATATACTTACTTTATGATTTAGAGTTGTCTACAACCAGTTTTGAGAGTGTGCTACTAACGTTTCGGAAGGTACTTTAACTAATATCATCATTTTCGCTGAATAGAACTTTACTGTCTCAAAGCAATAGTAAGCCAATGACAGTTCCAATGTATATGCTATGTGGTAGCTTCCGGAATTCAGATTTATATTGAGTATTCCATGGTTGTGAGTAGTATCGATGCCGTTTCTCTGCAGTTACACCTCAACCAGAATAGTTATGTAGACATACATAACACATTATACACAGAACAGAAAGCAATGTATTCAGCCTTTACTATGGACACTTCAAATTTGCTTAAAAGCACAAGGTGCTAACTTGATATATACATCTGAATTTTACGTACCTTATGACAGAGCTGTTTGCAACCAGTTTTATGAGTGTGCTACTAAACTGATAGGTACTTTAAATAATACCACCACTTGAACTGAGTGGAACTTTAGTGGATGGAAGAAAAAATAAGCTACATGCATTTCCAACGGAATTGCTATATGCTAGGTTCCTGAACTCAGCTTTATTTTGTGAACTCCGTGGTTCTGAGGAGTTGGCATGCCGTTTCTCTGCTGTTGCACATGAACCTGAATAGTTGAGCAGACATCCATAAAACAAAAACGGAGAGAACAGTTAGTAATGCATTCAGCTCAGTAGAGTGTTGACTTCAAATTTGCCCAGAAGTACTATGTGCTAACTTCAAATAAACCTTTGAATATACTTACCTTATGATTTAGAGTTGTCTACAACCAGTTTTGAGAGTGTGCTACTAACATTTCGGAAGGTACTTTAACTAATATCTCCATTTGCACTGAATGGAACTTTACTGTCTCAAAGCAATAGCAAGCCAATGACAGTTCCAATGTATATGCTATGTGGTAGCTTCCGGAATTCAGCTTTATATTGAGTATTCCATGGTTGTGAGTAGTATCGATGCCGTTTCTCTGCAGTTACACCTCAACCAGAATAGTTATGTAGACATACATAATACATTATACACAGAACAGAAAGCAATGTATCCAGCTTTTACTATGGACACTTCAAATTTGCTTAAAAGCACAAGGTGCTAACTTGATATATACATCTGAATTTTACGTACCTTATGACTTAGAGATGTTTGCAACCAGTTTTATGAGTGTGCTACTAAACTGATAGGTACTTTAAATAATACCACCACTTGAACTGAGTGGAACTTTAGTGGATGGAAGAAAAAATAAGCTACATGCATTTCCAACGGAATTGCTATATGCTAGGTTCCTGAACTCAGCTTTATTTTGTGAACTCAATGGTTCTGAGGAGTTGGCATGCCGTTTCTCTGCTGTTGCACATGAACCTGAATAGTTGAGCAGACATCCATAAAACAAAAACGGAGAGAACAGTTAGTAATGCATTCAGCTCAGTAGAGTGTTGACTTCAAATTTGCCCAGAAGTACTATGTGCTAACTTCAAATAAACCTTTGAATGTACTTACCTTAAGATTTAGAGTTGTTTACAACCAGTTTTGAGAGTGTGCTACTAACGTTTCGGAAGGTACTTTAACTAATATCTCCATTTTCACTGAATGGAAAATTACTGTCTCAAAGCAATAGTAAGCCAATGACAGTTCCAATGTATATGCTATGTGGTAGCTTCCGGAATTCAGATTTATATTGAGTATTCCATGGTTGTGAGTAGTATCGATGCCGTTTCTCTGCAGTTACACCTCAACCAGAATAGTTATGTAGACATACATAACACATTATACACAGAACAGAAAGCAATGTATTCAGCCTTTACTATGGACACTTCAAATTTGCTTAAAAGCACAAGGTGCTAACTTGATATATACATCTGAATTTTACGTACCTTATGACAGAGCTGTTTGCAACCAGTTTTATGAGTGTGCTACTAAACTGATAGGTACTTTAAATAATACCACCACTTGAACTGAGTGGAACTTTAGTGGAAGGAAGAAAAAATAAGCTACATGCATTTCCAACGGAATTGCTATATGCTAGGTTCCTGAACTCAGCTTTATTTTGTGAACTCCGTGGTTCTGAGGAGTTGGCATGCCGTTTCTCTGCTGTTGCACATGAACCTGAATAGTTGAGCAGACATCCATAAAACAAAAACGGAGAGAACAGTTAGTAATGCATTCAGCTCAGTAGAGTGTTGACTTCAAATTTGCCCAGAAGTACTATGTGCTAACTTCAAATAAACCTTTGAATATACTTACCTTATGATTTAGAGTTGTCTACAACCAGTTTTGAGAGTGTGCTACTAACATTTCGGAAGGTACTTTAACTAATATCTCCATTTGCACTGAATGGAACTTTACTGTCTCAAAGCAATAGCAAGCCAATGACAGTTCCAATGTATATGCTATGTGGTAGCTTCCGGAATTCAGCTTTATATTGAGTATTCCATGGTTGTGAGTAGTATCGATGCCGTTTCTCTGCAGTTACACCTCAACCAGAATAGTTATGTAGACATACATAATACATTATACACAGAACAGAAAGCAATGTATCCAGCCTTTACTATGGACACTTCAAATTTGCTTAAAAGCACAAGGTGCTAACTTGATATATACATCTGAATTTTACGTACCTTATGACTTAGAGATGTTTGCAACCAGTTTTATGAGTGTGCTACTAAACTGATAGGTACTTTAAATAATACCACCACTTGAACTGAGTGGAACTTTAGTGGATGGAAGAAAAAATAAGCTACATGCATTTCCAACGGAATTGCTATATGCTAGGTTCCTGAACTCAGCTTTATTTTGTGAACTCAATGGTTCTGAGGAGTTGGCATGCCGTTTCTCTGCTGTTGCACATGAACCTGAATAGTTGAGCAGACATCCATAAAACAAAAACGGAGAGAACAGTTAGTAATGCATTCAGCTCAGTAGAGTGTTGACTTCAAATTTGCCCAGAAGTACTATGTGCTAACTTCAAATAAACCTTTGAATATACTTACCTTAAGATTTAGAGTTGTTTACAACCAGTTTTGAGAGTGTGCTACTAACGTTTCGGAAGGTACTTTAACTAATATCTCCATTTTCACTGAATGGAAAATTACTGTCTCAAAGCAATAGTAAGCCAATGACAGTTCCAATGTATATGCTATGTGGTAGCTTCCGGAATTCAGATTTATATTGAGTATTCCATGGTTGTGAGTAGTATCGATGCCGTTTCTCTGCAGTTACACCTCAACCAGAATAGTTATGTAGACATACATAACACATTATACACAGAACAGAAAGCAATGTATTCAGCCTTTACTATGGACACTTCAAATTTGCTTAAAAGCACAAGGTGCTAACTTGATATATACATCTGAATTTTACGTACCTTATGACAGAGCTGTTTGCAACCAGTTTTATGAGTGTGCTACTAAACTGATAGGTACTTTAAATAATACCACCACTTGAACTGAGTGGAACTTTAGTGGATGGAAGAAAAAATAAGTTACATGCATTTCCAACGGAATTGCTATATGCTAGGTTCCTGAACTCAGCTTTATTTTGTGAACTCCGTGGTTCTGAGGAGTTGGCATGCCGTTTCTCTGCTGTTGCACATGAACCTGAATAGTTGAGCAGACATCCATAAAACAAAAACGGAGAGAACAGTTAGTAATGCATTCAGCTCAGTAGAGTGTTGACTTCAAATTTGCCCAGAAGTACTATGTGCTAACTTCAAATAAACCTTTGAATATACTTACCTTATGATTTAGAGTTGTCTACAACCAGTTTTGAGAGTGTGCTACTAACATTTCGGAAGGTACTTTAACTAATATCTCCATTTGCACTGAATGGAACTTTACTGTCTCAAAGCAATAGCAAGCCAATGACAGTTCCAATGTATATGCTATGTGGTAGCTTCCGGAATTCAGCTTTATATTGAGTATTCCATGGTTGTGAGTAGTATCGATGCCGTTTCTCTGCAGTTACACCTCAACCAGAATAGTTATGTAGACATACATAATACATTATACACAGAACAGAAAGCAATGTATCCAGCCTTTACTATGGACACTTCAAATTTGCTTAAAAGCACAAGGTGCTAACTTGATATATACATCTGAATTTTACGTACCTTATGACTTAGAGATGTTTGCAACCAGTTTTATGAGTGTGCTACTAAACTGATAGGTACTTTAAATAATACCACCACTTGAACTGAGTGGAACTTTAGTGGATGGAAGAAAAAATAAGCTACATGCATTTCCAACGTAATTGCTATATGCTAGGTTCCTGAACTCAGCTTTATTTTGTGAACTCAATGGTTCTGAGGAGTTGGCATGCCGTTTCTCTGCTGTTGCACATGAACCTGAATAATTGAGTAGACATCCATAAAACAAGAACGGACAGAACAGTTAGTAATGCATTCAGCTCAGTAGAGTGTTCACTTCAATTTTGCCAAGAAGTACTATGCGTTAACTTCAAATAAACCTTTGAATATA